>NC_064868.1:116248531-116366031 GCF_024139225.1 Suncus etruscus
ATGAAGGGAGGGATAGATAGATAGATAGATAGATAGATAGATAGATAGATAGATAGATAGATAGATAGATAGATAGATAGATAGATAGATGAAGGGAGGGAGGGATAGATAGATAGATAGATAGATAGATAGATAGATAGATAGATAGATAGATAGATAGATAGATAGATAGATAGATAGATAGATAGATGATAGATAGATAGATGATAGATAGATAGATAGATAGATAGATAGATAGATAGATAGATAGATAGATAGATAGATAGATAGATAGATAGATGATAGAAGCCATGGCCAAGCATGCCCATACGTCAGAGCTGAATGTACAGTCCCAGAAAGTAGATAAAAGGGATATACCATTAAAATGCCACAAGATACATAATTTAGATGTTACAAGGCTGATCTGTTAAGGTCCATCACAAGTATCGACATGAAGGCCACATTCCCACAAGCTAACAAGCTTTCACGAGGAAAGAGGGAACCTCAGAATCCTACAAGACCACTTTTGGTGACACTCAAGGAATGCTATGCAAGTGTCATAGATTAAACTCAGATAAGCCGTGTGTAAAGCAAGTGGCCTCCTTTCTAATCCTCTAATTCATTCATTTTAACAAGCTATTCCCTGTACTTTGGCCCTGCGAGTCTCTGAATTCCCTCCTTACTCATTACTTAGTCATCATTTTAAACCACTCCATTCTAAACCCCCAAGTCCTTTTCCTCTTCTTACTTAGATCTATTTTACATGGCAAAACCTGACTCAGTTTAAGTCTAATGTTGCCTCTCTGTCCCTAGAACCAGTTGCATATGAATGGAGAAAAACATAAACACCTCTGGCTGGCTTCATTATAAAGTCAAGATAACTAATCTTGGGGACCAGAGAGATAGCACAGTGGTGGGGCATTTGCCTTGAATGTGGCCGACCCAGGAGGAACCCAGTTCTGTTCCCGACATCCCATGTGGTCCTCCAGTCTGCCAGGGGAGGTTTCTGAAAGCAGAGCCAGGAGTAACCCCCAAGTGCTGCTGGGTGTGGCCCAGAAACCAATCAATCAATTAATCAATAAAGTTTAAAAAAGATAATTGATCTTCAGTAGGCCCCAAATGCTGCCTGGCTACCACATTATATATTTCTAGACTAGTACTATCCAGTAGAAATTTTTGCAGTAGTCAACATATTCTTCTATAGCCTTTTAACTATTCAAAACGGTAGTCATTAGTACATATGGATAGTTATATTTGCTACTAAATAAATGGAATTTTAAATTAACTTCCTTACTCATCTTAGCACATTTTAAGTACCCAACCTGTGTCTAGTGAGTGAGTAATGAACAGCAAATACAAATCCTTCAGTCTCTCCTAAATGACTGTTTCTTCTAATCCCAACATTTCCCACAGATTCCAGTTACCCCGACTACTATAAGGTTAGTTTCTCTCCATCTAGGTCTACTAGTGCAACATATCAGCAAAGAATAAATTCCAAAAGAAGATATGAATAACCAGTTTCTATTATAAATAAGCATTAAAAAGACTGACGAATCTTCTAATTCAAGATTATTTGTGATTATTGTGACAGGGTGACATTTTTAAGTAAAAATATGTTGCTTAGATTAACATGTAAAAATTTTATTGTTATTCTAAAATGAATTAGTTTTCAATTTCTGAATTTCAGTTTACAATACGGTAAATGTTAAAAGAAATGAGTAATATTAACAAAAGTTTTGGGGGATACATTCTAATTTTTAATAGTATAACTTTGGAAACTGTCATAGATAACTCATCCACTTTCCTATATAAAGTCAATCTTTACACCTGTGGATCAAATACTTTTTTCTTTCAACTGCTTCAGATCTTGGCTTGAGTGCGTTCTCCTTATTTCTCGGGAATCATAATTTTCCCCCTCTTTAATGGATCATTCTCATCAGCTTACAAAGATGTTATTACTTTTCCATTTTAAAAATCAAAACAAATAACAAAACTCTCTCGATATTGACTTTTCCCTCCAGCTCAAATTATGTACTCCCGTTATAGCAAAACACTTGAAAAGATTAGTATATGCTCCCTGTTTGTTATTAGTTTTTTTATTTATTTAATTTATTATTTACTTATTTATTATTTATTTATTTAATTAGTAGTAGTATATACTCCAATTTCTCTCCTTCTGTTCTCTCTTGAACCCACTTCAATTAAGCATTCTCCCCAGCCTCTCTACATAAGCTGCAACCATCAAAATAATCCATGGGTTCCATATTGCTAAGCTCCCTGGTCCATTTTCAGTCCTGCTCTTCAGTTTGCTGAGCACAGTGCCTGGAGTAAAACCTGAACACAGCCAGTCTCTCAAACCAAATATAAATTAATTAAAAATTTTAAATTTAAAAAACAATGTCCAAAATTCACTTCTAAATTCTCTCCATTCTACCTCCTGACATTTGCATATGTCCCCAAACCTATTTATCCATAGTCTTCACTTATTGACAACTTCACCTTGTTATGTCCTCAGACCCTAAGTCTTAGGGTTTTTATTGACTCATTTCCTACTGTCCTACACCCAAGTCCTCAGCATATGACTCTTTAAAATATAGCAAAAATTCAATCACTTCTTGGGGCCAGTAATGCAGCACTTGGATATAGCCCCTTCCTTACCTATATGAGGCTACAAGTTCAAGTCATCATACTACAAACCAAGTGTGCCAACACAATAGCCAATAAAAGAGAAATCAGTAAAGAAACAAATATTCTTAAAATTTCTAAATGTAATCACTCGTTATCTACCTTCACCTTTGTGATTCTAGGGGAATCTTTCATTTTGGCTACCAAACAAACCTCCTAAATTGCCATCTTGATTTAAGCCATATGAATGCAGGTGAACTTTTTTTGTGTGTGGTTTTTGGGTCACACCCGGCAGTGCTCAGGGGTTATTCCTGGCTCCAGGCTCAGAAATTGCTCCTGGCAGGCACGGGGGACCATATGGGGCGCCAGGATTTGAACCGATGACCTCCTGCATGAAAGGCAAACGCCTTACCTCCATACTATCTCTCCGGCCCCGCAGATGAACTTTTTAAGGCATAAGTTAGATCATGAAACTCTCCTGCTGAAAACGTATAGTGACTTCCTTTCTCAATTATTAGATTTAAGACACTATCCCCAACTGACTCTCATCCATTCCTTAACCTCATCTACTAGTAATTCACTCTGTTCCAATTACATGGGCCATTTTGCTAGCACTTAGCAGGGTCTTTTGTTTCTCAGAGTTCTTTTTATTTTTTAAGTAATGCATAGCAGTGCTCAGGGGCTACTCCACATACAATGCTGGGAATTACTCCAGGCAGCATTTGGGTGACTATGTAATACTGGGGATCAAACCTGAGACTTCTGTCCTTTAAGCCATCTCCCCAACCCCTCAGTGTCATTTTTATTTGTCTTCAGATGAACATAAATAAAACGTATTTAATGAGTCATGATACATTCCCATTAACCCAAGCATACCTCATTTTAATCAGTTACCCTTAACAATGTAATTAGCCATGAACCCAAAATCAAATCTTACTATGGCGCCCCCAAATTAATTTCTCTGCTTCCTATCAAAGAAACATTATTGTGAAGCCTTACATTTTGTGTTTATCACTCTGTGACACTTTAAGATAATTTTATATCCCTCAAAATTGTATATTATATAAAGTCATACTTTAACCATTTGTATTAAATTCAAATAGCATACATTTGTACACAATAAAATGTGTGCATGTACACTTCATAAATATATATATATTCCTTAGAGATATGCCTTTTTGGTATCATTGATTTCACCTTTATGAAAAGATTATTAGACTTTTCCTTCAGAACCTATTTTCCCCCATACTACTTGTTTTTCTATTTTGCTTGTTTGTTTCATTTTATTGAGGAACCACGCCTGGCTGTTCTCAGGACTTTCTCCTGATTCTGAACTCAGGAATCACTCCGGGCAGGGCTCTGGGAACAATACATGATCTCAGGGATGGAACCCAGGTTGGCCACCTGCAAGGAAAATGCCCTACCTGCTGTATCTGCTCCAGCCCCTAATTATTTAAGATTTATTCCTGTAGATATACAAGTTGGAATATTTCTCTTACTTCAAGTATTGTATTACTTCAAATATTTCGTTGTATGAAAAACAATGCAGGTTTTTTTTAACCTTTGATCCTTTTGCCTATAGTGTGCAACTCAAAGTCCTATGACTTGTATACTCTGTCACTCATGCCTTTTCACCATGGCCTTTATCACTGCCCTTCCTGGCATTGTGACCGCATCTCTCCAAAGTCATTCAACCTCTTTTGAGTCCGTTCTGTTCTATCTATCTGTCTGTAACAATGCATAATTCTTTGCCTTGAGCTTCCCCTTCAGCTTTTGCCTTTGAGCAATACCCTCAAGAGATAGGACTGTGGGAAAGACAGCTGTTGTGGTAACCATTCCCTGCCTCCTTACTCACCATGAAGTGGGGGCAGGAGCTCCCTCCCACAGAGCTCAGAAGCCCAAAGGGACCCTCAGAACAATACTCAACCAACAGGGCCAACTGTTCAGTGCTGAAAGTATGTAGTGTTGCTTGATGGTCAGCTCCTCCATGGTCACACCAAGTGGTGTTCTGGAGGTCAAGAAACAAACCAGGGCAGGAAAGGGGGGAATACAGGTCATGGTTCTGTCTCTTGCCCTGACCTCCACTATGATTTTTTAGGAGTAACTGCACACTTGTTCAGAGTCCTTAAATAACATTGTTTCATTCCATTTATTATTTTCTTATAATAAAACAAGCTCCTGGTCAACCTTGAAAGAAAGGAGAGATATGGGTAGACCTGTTTTGCTTAAACTTGAAGTTTCCAAGAACACTGAGAACAACTTGTACTTGTTTCTGAGTTCTAATAATCATCTTCTCCCCTTTTTTTCTTGCGGCCACATTTCAATATCCCACACATATGCTGAATCATTTCTAATTCCTGCCATAAATATTTCCTACAACTTTGTGACTACTTCTTCACCAGAATCTTATACATTTATCTGTTATAATGTTTTATTTTCTGCCAGTATCTTGGCTAACAGAATGATCTTACAGTAATACAAGTTTTCTTTTTTTGTCTTTTTTTTTAGAGGAAAGGAGGGAAGGGGAGAAAATGGGAGAGAAGGGGAGACAAACAGGGGAAGAGAGGAGAGAAGAGGGGAAAAGAGGAATTTTTCCAGTTTTTCTGTTACTGCTACTCAATTATAACCCTAAAGAGGGGTAAGACCTCTTATTTCTTATTGTGTCCTCCAAGGCATAAACCAGTGCTAAACTCAAGTAATAATTGCTTTTTTTCTTGTTTTGGTTCAGGGACCACAAGCAAAAGTGCTGGGGGGGTATTCTGACCAAGTTGCTCCGGAGTCATTCCCAGCAGTGTTCAGGGGACCATAATGTTATAGTAATTGAACCTAGGCCTCCTACGTACAAAGCATACACTCCAATTTGTGTTATCAGAAATGTTTGGTGGCCCAAATATTTGTTAAAAGAATTACTGATACACACAATATGTATATAGGCCTTTCATATATGTGTATGTCAACTTATTGTGCATATTAACTTTTTATGATCATTTCACAATGTAATAAAATATAGAATTATTATGTACAACCAAAAGAAATAATCAGGATATTTATATGTTTATTGAAATGGTGTGATTTATAAAGGTCTTCATAGTTGGGTTTCAAACACACAATGTTTCAGGGTCAATCCACCACCAGTGTCACTCTCCCTCCACCAATATTCTCAGAGTGCATCCCAGGCCATTACTGCCTCCTAGCAGGCCCATTTTAAGTTTTATCAATATATTTCAATTATTACCCATAAAACTGAAGGATATCAAACAGCAGGAATACTTTAGTGAGTTTGATTTTGGCTGGATGTGATTAAAGGTGACTATAAGCCCCAGTTTGGAGCTTTAAAAATTCAATCAATAAAAATCTGTACTCCAAGGGCCAGAGTGATAGCACAGTGGGTGGAGCATTTGCCTTGCACGAAGCTGACCAAGTTCAATTCCTGGCATTTCATATGGTCCCCAGAGCCTGCCAGGAGTAATTAATTTCAGAGCATGGAGTCAAAAACAACCCCTGTGTCCCAGTCATTATGGCCTGAAAAACATAAATAAATAAATAAATAAATAAATAAATAAATAAATAAATAGAGAAATCCTCAGTGTATCTCTTATGGCCACAGATTTTTCTCTCTCTTTCTTTCCTCTCTTGTAATTTTGTTTTGTGTTTTTTTTTTCCTAGGACTCAGGTCTCAGACTATCAAACTTCTGCAACCAAATAAATGCTTTCGTGCACTTTCAGGCTTGAATACTGAAATGAGTTGAAAGAAGGAGTGGGGCAGATCATAAGGGGACCCATCTGGTCCTCCTTTTGTTTTCACAGTTCTTCATTCTGAGATTTTTATTTTCTTTGGATTTGCCATAGTACTTTTCCTGGCAAGATTTGGAATGAGGTCCTCTCTTCCTCATATCAATATAATCATATCTGACTTTTGTCTTCAAGGGATTCTTTATATTTCTCAACTGCTAATGGTCTTCTTTCTTTTAATAATAGGATTCTTGGTCATTTGGCTATTCTGATTGCTTAGGGAATTGGGGGTAGGGAGGATAGAGAAAAATTTATAAGTGTTTAGATGGCCATGTTCAACTAATCTGACCAAACTATCTTTGATAAATTAACTTGTCCCAGAGAAAGAAAGCAGCCAGAACTCCCTCCCATACACACACATCTGGAAAGAGCTTCTTCCAATGCTGGCTCCTTATTACTCAAAACCTTCTAAGAAAAACCTAGGAAAATTTAAAACTCTAGTATCTGTACATCAGTGCTTCAGAGAGCCAAAGCACATCCCTGGGAGTAGAAAAATTTGCAACAACAAAAAAGTGTGCCCTTGGGTTCAAGCTATTAGAAAATGGGACTCCTTGAAGTAAGCTTGCCTTTTTCTGCTAACAGGGGCAGTTCTGCATTAGGGCAGAAGGCTTATTTCAAGTAAAACTAGCTTCAAGTCAGAAATTTTGCTAAAGTATACCTCTAATGTTTTTGTCCTACTCATCCACTCTTCCAAGATGCAGGCCTCTGACTTCCTAAACCCAGTGCTTCTCAAATAGTGGGGCGCGCCCCCCTTGAGGCTCCGTAAAGGGGGGCACATTTGACCTTGGCAAACACTGTCATGACAAGCTAAGCCCCGTGTTTATGTCTCTTTGTGTCTGGAGCTGACAGTTGCTGTGCCCTGCTTCAAATCCCTCTTCGAACAGCTATGCATTGCAAAACGTGCTAATGGTAGCCATTAATCTAGACTCTGATGAAAAAATCAGCTCAAATTATTTAATATATTTTTGTTTTGCAGGTTAAAGTTTTGTTTAATAAAGATACTATTTACAGTCGAGCGGGGGCCACGAAAAATGTTTTCTTCTTCCTAGGGGGAGCATGACAGAAAATAATTGGAAGTACTGCTTAGCCTTTGCATAGCTAACATTTCACAGCAGCCCAGAAACCTGGTCTCTGGCCATCAGGGAACTCTATAGTTTTAAAGATAAGGCTCTCCTCTCTAGCACTTTCATAGTCAAACTAACCTCAATAAGGTGTCTCTAATAGAAAGGCCACCAACATCATTCAGAGATCCTTCAGCATCACGGAGCATTCTCTAGGAGTTGTCTCAGGAACTAGCAATAAGGTCTTGTCAACCGCCAATCAAAATCCACCAGAGCCAGGGAGATAACTCAAAAAAGGCTCGAGAGCAGGTCTGCCATGGGGAAACCCTGGGTTCAATTCCCAGTACCACAAGACCCCCCCAACACTTTTTCAGGTGTGCTCTCACCTCCGAATCATTACCAAAAAGTAACCAGATTTTGCCTTTGAAAACTCCAATACAATGGGTTTATTTAGAAACAAAACCAAAATGGCAATTAAGAAAATGTACTGCTTGGGGCCAGAGCTATAGTATAGTGAACTGGGCATGTGTCTTGCATGCGGCTGACCTGGGTTTGATCTCCAGCATCCCACATGCTCCCCCAAGCCTGTAGGGGTAATTTCTGAGCATAGAGACAGGAGTAACCCCTAAGCACTGCTGGGTGTGGCCCAAAAACCTAAATAAGTAAATGAATGAAAATAAATAAATAAATAAATAAATAATAAATAAATAAATAAGAAAAAAGTGTAGTGGCACATCATATCCTTTCTGAGAACAAAAGTCAGCACCCCCTGTTATAGCTTTTAGAGGTGTCATATTTGTGGTGCCAGGAATCAAACTAGAGTTGGCACATAAAAGGAAAACACCTTACCCATCCTCCCCCATCTAGTTCTCCTGTACTTGCTCTCTGGCTCCAGAATATTTCCCTTTTAATGGAGATGTATTATTGGACTTGGAATGCTTGATATATTAGCAGAATGTTGCTGTCCAATTGTTGTCTTGGCCATCAGGAATCAGTAGTTTAAGGGACTCTTTGGGCTTATTCCCTGAATCCTGTAATTTGAATTTCATGATTATGCATGTGTGTAAACTCTAGCCTTCTGATCTCATATAATACAGGGTTTCTATAAATTGATTTTGGACATGGACTGCAAGTATATTATGCTGTAAGTATAATATCAGAATTATTTCATACTATAATGCCTCAATAAAATCCAGTTGGAAAAAGCAAAATCCTGTTTTCCTTCACACCACTGCCATGGTCCTTAACCCCACTGCTTTGAGCCTTCTTTACAGGCCAGATAAAGAAAACCAGCACCACATGAATAGAGATCACTGCAATACCAGCAAAGCAATCATTTGATCCCCAAGGAGACTTCAAATACCTAAGATTTAGTCTTGAAATATGTAAGCCAATTGGTATCCTGATAATTAACTTATGAGTATATATTCTAGAATTTCCTTTTTCATATTTTTGGGATGAGTGTTTTGGCTGTACCCAGTGGTGCTCAGAAGTTACTCCTGGCTCTGAGCTCAGGGATCACTCTATGTAAACTCAGGTACCAAGGATTAAACCTGTGTCAGCTGCTTGCAAGGAATCCTACCAGCTGTATTTTCTCTCTGGGTCCTCCATATTACTTTTGGATTATTCTGTACTTCAGAATAACAAACCTTCACCTTTTGGGGGAGGGTCACACCCAGAAGTGCTCAGGAGTTACTCCTGGCTCTATGCTCAGAAATCGCTCCTGGCAGGCACAGGGGACCATATAGGATGCTGGGATTCAAACCACCGTCCTTTTGCATGCAAGGCAAATGCCTTACCTCCATGCTATCTCTCTGGCCCCCAAACCTTCACCTTTTTAGTGATTTCTGTCATCAAAGTGAAGGCCTCACACATGCAACATAAGCATTCTGCCACTATGTTTCATGCCTAGTACCTTTAATTTTTGTAGTTTCAATTATCAGTGGATGGCCAAAAGGCACTGGATGAAAATCTGCAGCTAATCTTAGCTTCTACTTCATAAAATTCCAAATACAATAAACTATCATTTTCATTTTAGGGGGTGAGGGCACAACCATCAGTCCTCAGGGATTTCTCCGGATTATGCATTCAGGAATCACTCCTGATGGACACAGCAGGACCATATGGGACACGGGGGATTGAACCTGGATCAGCTGTGTGCAAGGCAAATGCCCTACCCTCTGTACTATCACTACAGGCCCGGACCAGAAGTTTCAAAACATAACAGTGTACCCAAAAGCCTTCGAAAAACAATCAATGTAATCATCTCATTTCCCATAAAATTCAAGAATAAAGCATGAATCTCCACTGCTGTTTTGAAGTCTCTGAAACATAATAAAACAAGAAAATAAACAAGCTGTTTATATCAAAAAAGAAGAGAGAACAATATAATTATTTGCAGCTTATATGATCATAAACATTGGAAATCCAAGAAATTCAATTTAAAAATTATGAATGTTAAGTTTGTGTACTGGACATCTGCTATTTGAATTTGCCCAGCAATCCTCTCCCTTTGGCGATCTGTTTCTCTTTCATGGTTCTTTCAATGTGGTTCTGGGGAAATATGCGATAATAACTTGCCTCCTTTCCTCTCTAAACATGAATATGGATTAATTATCATCAAAAACACTAACCGGACACAGTGGCAGCATAAATAGGGTAGGCAAGTGTCCCAGAACAGATAAAAGACCTTTTTTGAATATTAAAATTCAGAGATAAAGAAGTAATTTTCTAATGGTACTGAGAAGCTTAACCTGGCAGGAACAAAAGCCTAGCCATCTGTAAGAGGTTTGTAAGGGAGTTATGTCTCCTAGGTAATGATTGCCACCCTAGATAGATGTGATTGTTCATCCCTGCTGTGGCCCCTACTTATGCCTACAGATTCAATAGGATCAAGGGAAAAAAGATTCTTCGTTATTCATAACAGTAAAATTTGATAAAAGAAGATTATATCTACAATTAATTATTATGTGTCAAAGGGTTTGGAGAACATTACTATTTTGTTGGGGGGGACCATACTCAGGGGTTATTCGTGATCTGCACTTAGGAATTATACCTGGTGGTGTATTTTGAAGATCAAATGGATGCTAGGGATCAAATCCAGGTTGGCCATGTGCAAGGCAAGTACCCTACACACTGTATTATATATCTCTGGTTCCAGAAACTATTTTCTTGGGTGCCACGGCATACATAAACTTTTAGGGGAGCTCAGCCTACCAGATGTAGCCTCAGATTTTCCTGGTGGGGAGAACTGAGATGACCCCCATGGGGTTCCTCAAAAGGCTTGCTATGGACGCCTTATTTCCCCTGCGTGGATGGTTGAGGAATTTCTGAAGAGATGCTTGGCATTACATTTTCAGTCATTATTTGGCTATCTCTCTTTTGTAAATCTCAGGCAAAATTGTGGCCTCTAGCAAATAATTTGGCTCAGAAATTCCAGCACCAATGATTACTAAGAGAACCCTTTTTCTGGATATATGTAACCCTAAAAGCAAAGACAATGTTTTTCTCTTTTTCAAATATGTCCTTGCATCTGAAGTTTCTGATACTCAAGGGCGAAGCCAGAAAGCATCAGTAATAATACTGTAGATCACAATTCAGAATTTAACTTTTTAAAATGCACTTTTGGGGTTGGACAGATGGTAAAGAGAATAAGGTAAAGAGAATGTAGGACTTTCTGGTTTGATCTCAGACATCCCATTAGGTGCCCAGAATACAGGCGTGATCCATGAATGCAGATCCAGGAGTAACTCCCCTGCACAGTCAAGTATGGCTCCAAAACAAAACAAAATGTACCTCTTATAGAGGCAGACTTCTAGATGGAAGACAAATGGAGGTGGTAATGGGGATCATGCACTGGTGGAGAGAATAGAACTCTTTATTTTAGCAAGTGAAGAAATTCCTATTGAAACATTATTCTTGAAATCTAGTTTTCCCAGGACTAAATTTTAAAAAGGGGGGAATTATTGTTGTGAGGATTTCAACACTGTGGTGCCAGAGGCCACCAGGGGTCACAGTTGGTGGTCCTGGATTAAAGGAGGTTTTAGTATCACTGATGTAGAATCCAGGACTTCAAAATGCAACGTTAAATGCTTTACCACTGAGATAAATATTCATGCGCCCTTAAGTCCCTCATTTATTGTTTGAAGTGTTATATAGTTCCTTTAGTTTTGTTTTCCATTTATTTAGAATGTTTCATAACAAAAAAATTAAAACTGGGGTTTGTGCCACACTGAGTGGTGCTCAGGGCTTAAACATGGCTCCCAATTCAGGACTCAGTCTTCAAAGTGATTGGAGGACCACATGTGGTGTCCAGACCAACTTGATGTCCACTGTAGGCTTCAGTGTAAGTCAAGCAGTTGCTCACTGTACTATCTTTCCAGATACCAAAAAAAGCATAAAGAATTGCAGGGTCTATTAGGGGTCTTCAAACTACGGCCCACGGGCCACATATTGTATTTGTTCCCGTTTTGTTTCTTCATTTCAAAATAAGATATATGCAGTGTGCATAGGAATTTGTTCATAGTTTTTATTTTCACTATAGTCTGGTCCTTCAACGGTTTGAGGGACAGTGAACTGTCCCCCTGTTTAAAATGTTTGAGGACCACTGGATGCACCACCTATATTTTTAACTAATATAGTATTATTCTATTTTAGAAATAAAAAGAAAACACTTTCCCAGTCACAATAGTGGCAAAAGTGAGTGTGAAACATCAACTGGCACAGCAAAATAAAACCTCCAGAAAATTCTATTCCCTCTAGACAAAGGATTAAGAAAGGGCTATGTGATCAAGAGAAAGATTTTGTTTTTGTTTTTGTCTTAAGGCCACATACAACAGTACTTCGGTTTACTCCTGACTCTGTGCTCAGGAATCAAACTATATGGAGTTCTGAACATCAACCCTGGGTCACCTACATACAAAGCAGGAGCCCCTACTCACTATATTTTTCTCTCTGGCCCTATGAGACAAAATTTTAAAGAATTATCCAATGATCAAAAATGTGGTAGTTTTTATTTGTATGTTTTAGGACTACACTTTACTGTGTCCAATGCTTACTCCTGACTGAGCTCAGGGAATATCTTGACAGGGATAGGGGGAATATCTAGAGGTGTCAGGAATCGAAACAGGGTCAACTACATGCAAGGCAAATACTGTGGTATATAGCTTAGGTAATAGCTGTGCTATATAGTTCTAACCACTTGAAGATGTTCCTTAAAGGCATGAAGTGGCATGATTGAGGACCTGGGGTTCAATTCACAGAACTTTCAACCAGAAAATAAGTAACTGATATTGTATGTGCTCTTGCCAAATGGCAAGCCACATAAAGAAATAGAATTAAAACTTCCTAGCTCAATGTGACTCCTCCCACCCGACCTCACTCCCACTCTGTAAAGGTCTAATATTCAGAGTTTACATCTCACCACAGTAGGGGCTTTGAGTGGAGACAGGGAGAAATCCAGAGGATAGTGGGAGCCCTGGGGAAAATTGAGAAACAAATTGAGATTTCCTGTTTACTGTTGAGTCAAACCAATCAGCTTACATCCAGTGGGCTTACCGCTACCAATTGGCCAACTCTGCTGTCAATCATTTTTAAGGTCATTATAAACTGGATGTCCGCTTGGGGGCCTCCTTCTAGTTTCTCCAGGAGCCTTTGTTCGGGCTGGTAGAGGACAAGCTCCCATTGGTTCGACCTGGATGGTGAGTTAAATTCGTCAGCCCAAAACTAACCCAATTCATGCCACCTTGCTAGGCAGGAGAATTTGAAGGCAAACTATCTGCTTCAAGTTCCTCTTTTTTTTCTTTGTTTTTTTGGGCCATACCCGGTGATGCTCAGGGGTTATTCCTGGCTACATTCAGGAATCCATATGTGATGCCAGGCTTTTTTTTGTTTGCTTGTTTTGTTTGGGGGGGTACACCCATTTGAAGCTCAGGAGTTACTCAGAAATCACTTCTGGCTTGGGGGTTCATATGGGGGTTCATATGGGACTCCGGGGGATGGAACCAAGGTCAGACTTTGGTCAGTGGGTCACAAAGAAAATGATCTCCCACTTGCGCCAATGCTCTGGGCCCTCAAACTCCTCTCAATATACTTTCTTTATTCCCCAACACTTAGAAGACTGGAAGCATGGTGCCTTGTTTACTGTGTTGTGTCTGAAGTTTGGTGATTGCCCAAGTTCTTGGAGGGAAAGGTGCTGCGAGAAGTGGCGCTGAGCAAGCATGAGTGTTGTGTGACTTCAGGCAAGGAGAGCAAGACTTTTTGGTGAGGAGGTGCAAGACTTCGGGCAAGAAGTACCTGAATAAAAAAGTGTGTCAATTGGGGCAGTAAATGCCAGACTCTTCAGGCAGAATGTGGCAGACTTCAGGCAAGAAGTGTGTGACTTCGGGCAGGAAGAGCGAGGCTTTTGGTAAGATATACATGACTAAAAAGAAATGTACAGTAAGTGTGTGACTCTTCAGGCAGAAAGTGCGAGACTTTGGGCAGGAAGGGAGAAACTATTTGGTAAGGAGGCGTGAGAATGGGCAAGAAGCATAAGGAGGTGCGAGACTCGGGCAGGAAGTGCGTGACTAAAAAAAGTGCCAGACACTTTAGGCAGAAAGGGCATGACAGGGAAGAAGAGCGAGACTTGGGTAAAGAGGAGCGAGACTTTGGGCAGGAAGTGCGTGACTAAAAAAAGTGCCAGACACTTTAGGCATAAAGGGCATGACAGGGAAGAAGAGAGAGATTTGGGTAAGGAGCTCTGAGACTTTGGACAGGAAGTACGTGACTAAAAAAAGTGCTGTCACTTCTGGGTAAGTATATGCGAGACTCGGGCAGGAAGTGCGTGACTAAAAAAGTGCCAGACACTTTAGTCAGAAAGGGCGTGACAGGGAGGAAGAGCGAGACTTGGGTGAGGAGGTGCGAGACTTGGGTAAGGAGCCCCGAGACTTTGGACAGGAAGTGCGTGACTAAAAAAAGTGCGTCACTTCGGGCAACAAGTGCCGGACTCTTTAGTCAGACCGGGCGGGGCAGAGACGAAGAGCCAGACTTGGGTAAGGTGATGCGAGACTCGGGCAGGAAGTGCGTGACTAAAAAAAGTGCCAAACATTTTAGTCAGAAAGGGCATGACAGGGAGGAAGAGCGAGACATGGGGCAGGAAGTGCGTGACTAATAAAAGTGCATTACTTCGGCAACAAGTGCCAGACTCTTTAGTCAGAAAGGGCGTGACAGGGAGGAAGAGCAAGACTTGGGTAAGGAGGTGCGAGACTTTAAGCAGGATATGCGTGACTAAAATAAGGGCGTCACTTCGGGCAACTAGTGCCAGACTCTTTAGTCAGAAAGGGCGTGAATGGGAGGAAGAGCGAGACTTGGGTAAGGAGGTGCGAGATTTTACGCAGGAAGAGCGTGACTAAAAAAAGTGCCAGACAATTTAGTAAGAAAGGGCGGGGCAGTGAGAAAGATCGAGACTTGGGTAAGGAGGTGCGAGACTTGGATAAGGAGCTCCGAGACTTTGGACGGGAAGTGCGTAACTAAAAAAACTGTCACTTCAGGCAACAAGTGCCAGAATCTTTACTCAGAAAGGGCGTAACAGGGAGGAAGAGCGAGACTTGGGTAAGGAGGTGTGAGACTTTAGGCAGGAAGTGCGTGACTAAAAAAACTTCCAGACACTTTAGGCAGAAAGGCCATGACAGGGAGAAAGAGCGAGACTTGGGTACTTACTGCGAGACTTTAGGCAGGAAGTACGTGACAAAAAAAAGTGTCACTTCAGGCAACAAGTGCCAGACTTTTAGTCAGAAAGGGCGTGACAGGGAGGAAGAGCGAGACCTGGGATAGGAGGTGCGAGATTTTAGGCAGGAAGTGCGTGACTAAAAAAAGGGCATCACTTTGGGCAACAAGTGCCAGACTCTTTAGTCAGAAAGGGGAGGGCAGAGAGGACTAGCGAGACTTGGGTAAGTATATGGGAGACTCGGGCAGGAAGTGCGTGACTGAAAAAAGTGCCAGACACTTTAGTCAGAAAAGACCGGGCAGGGAGGCAGGGAGGAAGAGCGAGACTTGGTAAGGAGGTGCGAGACTTTAGACAGGAAGTGCGTGACTAAAAAAAGGGCGCCACTTGATGCAACAAGTGCCAGACTCTTTAGTCAGAAAGGGCGGGGCAGGGCAGAGAGGACTAGCGAGACTTGGGCAAGTATATGTGAGACTCGGGCAGGAAGCTCCTGACTATAAAAAGTGCCAGACACTTTAGTCAGAAAACACGGGACAGGGAGAAAGAGCGAGACTTGGTAAAGAGGTCTGAGACTTTAGACAGGAAGTGCGTGACTAAAAAAGTGCCAGACTCTTTAGTCAGAAAGGGCAGGGCAGGGAGAAAGAGCGAGACTTGGCTAAGGAGGTGCGAGACATGGGTAAGGAGGAGCTCCGAGACTTTGGACAGGAACTGCGTGACTAAAAAATGGGCGTCACTTCGGGCAACAAGTGCCAGACACTTTAGTCAGAAAGGGCGGGGCAGAGAGGAAGAGCGAGACTTGGTAAGGAGGTGCGAGACTTTAGACAGGAAGTGCGTGACTAAAAAAAGTGCCAGACAATTTAGTCAGAAAGGGCCGGGCAGGGAGAAAGAGCGAGACTTGGGTAAGGAGGTGCGAGACTTGGGTAAGGAGCTCCGAGACTTTGGGCAGGAAGTTCGTGACTAAAAAAGGGTGTTACTTCGGGCAACAAGTGCCAGACTCTTTAGTCAGAAAGGGCGGGGAAGAGAGGAAGAAAGAGACTTGGGTAAGTATATGCAAGACTCGGGCAGGAAGTGCGTGACTAAAAAAAGAGCCAGACACTTTGCTCAGAAAAGACGGGGCAGGGAGTAAGAGCGACACTTGGTGAGGAGGTGCGAGACTTTAGACAGGAAGTGCGTAACTAAAAAAAGTGCTAGAGAATTTAGTCAGAAAGGGCGGGGCAGGGAGAAAGAACGAGACTTGGGTAAGGAGGTGCGAGACTTGGGTAAGGAGCTCCGAGATTTTGGACAGGAAGTGCGTGACTAAAAAGAGGGCGTTACTTCGGGCAACAAGTGCCAGACACTTCAGTCAGAAAGGGCAGGGCAGAGAGGACTAGCGAGACTTGGGTAAGTATATGGGAGACTCGGGCAGGCAGTGCGTGACTGAAAAAAGTGACAGACACTTTAGTCAGAAAAGACTGGGCAGGGAGGAAGAGCGATACTTGGTAACGAGGTGCGAGACTTTAGACAGGAAGTGCGTGACTAAAAAAAGGGCGCCACTTCGGGCAACAAGTGCCAGGCTCTTTAGTCAGAAAGGGTGGGGCAGAGAGGAAGAGGGAGACTTGGGTAACTATATGCAAAACTCGGGCAGGAAGTGCGTGACTAGAAAAAGAGCCAGACACTTTGCTCAGAAAAGACGGGGCAGGGAGTAAGAGCGACACTTTAAGGAGGTGAGGAGGTGCGAGACTTTAGACAGGAAGTGCGTGACTAAAAAAAGTGCCAGACACTTTAGTCAGAAAGGGCGGGGCAGGGAGAAAGAACGAGACTTGGGTAAGGAGGTGCGAGACTTGGGTAAGGAGCTCCGAGATTTTGTACAGGAAGTGCGTGACTAAAAAGAGGGCGTTACTTCGGGCAACAAGTGCCAGACACTTCAGTCAGAAAGGGCAGGGCAGAGAGGACTAGCGAGACTTGGGTAAGTATATGGGAGACTCGGGCAGGCAGTGCGTGACTGAAAAAAGTGACAGACACTTTAGTCAGAAAAGACTGGGCAGGGAGGAAGAGCGATACTTGGTAACGAGGTGCGAGACTTTAGACAGGAAGTGCGTGACTAAAAAAAGGGCGCCACTTCGGGCAACAAGTGCCAGGCTCTTTAGTCAGAAAGGGTGGGGCAGAAAGGAAGAGGGAGACTTGGGTAACTATATGCAAAACTCGGGCAGGAAGTGCGTGACTAGAAAAAGAGCCAAACACTTTAGTCAGAAAAGACGGGGCAGGGAGGAAGAGCGACACTTGGTATGGAGCTGCGAGACTTTAGACAGGAAGTGCGTGACTAAAAAAAGTGTCAGACAATTTAGTCAGAAAGGGCGGGGCAGGAAGAAAGAGACTTGGGTAAGGAGGTGCGAGACTTGGGTAAGGAGCTCCGAGACTTTGGGCAGGAAGTTCGTGACTAAAAAAGGGCGTTACTTCGGGCAACAAGTGCCAGACTCTTTAGTCAGAAAGGGCGGGGAAGAGAGGAAGAAAGAGACTTGGGTAAGTATATGCAAGACTCGGGCAGGAAGTGCGTGACTAGAAAAAGAGCCAGACACTTTGCTCAGAAAAGACGGGGCAGGGAGTAAGAGCGACACTTGGTAAGGAGGTGCGAGACTTTAGACAGGAAGTGCGTAACTAAAAAAAGTGCAAGAGAATTTAGTCAGAAAGGGCGGGGCAGGGAGAAAGAACGAGACATGGGTAAGGAGGTGCGAGACTTGGGTAAGGAGCTCCGAGATTTTGGACAGGAAGTGCGTGACTAAAAAGAGGGCGTTACTTCGGGCAACAAGTGCCAAACATTTTAGTCAGAAAGGGCGGGGCAGAGAGGAGGAGTGAGACTTGGGTAAGTATATGCAAGACTCGGGCAGGAAGTGCGTGACTAAAAAAAGACACACTTTAGACAGAAAGGGCGGGGCAGGGAGAAAGCGAGACTTGGGTAAGGAGCTCCGAGATTTTGGACAGGAAGTGCGTGACTAAAAAAGGGGCGTCACTTCAGGCAACAAGTGCCAGACAATTTACTCAGAAAGGGCGGGGCAGAGAGGAAGAGCGAGACTTGGGTAAGTATATGCAAGACTCAGGCAGGAAGTACGTGACTAAAAAAAGAGAGACACTTTGGTCAGAAAGGGCGGGGCAGGGAGAAAGAGCGAGACTTGGGTAAGGAGGTGCAAGACGTGGGTAAGGAGCTCCGAGATTTTGGACAGGAAGTGCGTGACTAAAAAAGGGGTGTCACTTCAGGCAACAAGTGCCAGACATTTTAGTCAGAAAGGGCGGGGCAGAGAGGAAGAGCGAGACTTGGGTAAGTATATGCAAGACTCAGGCAGGAAGTGCGTGACTAAAAAAAGACACACTTTAGTCAGAAAGGGTGGGGCAGGGAGAAAGAGCGAGACTTGGGTAAGGAGCTCCGAGATTTGGGACAGGAAGTGCCTGACTAAAATGGGGCGTCACTTCAGGCAACAAGTGCCAGACACTTTACTCAGAAAGGGCGGGGCAGAGAGGAAGAGCGAGATTTGGGTAAGTATATGCAAGACTCGGGCAGGAAGTGCGTGACTAAAAAAAGAGAGACACTTGGGTCAGAAAGGGCGGGGCAGGGAGAAAGAGCGAGACTTGGGTAAGGAGGTGCAAGACTTGGGTAAGGAGCTCCGAGATTTTGGACAGGAAGTGCGTGACTAAAAAAGGGGCGTCACTTCAGGCAACAAGTGCCAGACACTTTAGTCAGAAAGGGCGGGCAGAGAGGAAGAGCGAGACTTGTGTACGTATATGCAAGACTCGGGCAGGAAGTGCGTGACTAAAAAAAGAGCCAGACACTTTGGTCAGAAAGGGCAGGGCAGGGAGGAAGAGCGACACTTGGTAAGGAGGTGCGAGATTTTAGGCACGAAGTGCGTGACTAAAAAAGCCAGACAATTTAGTCAGAAAGGGCGGGGCAGGAAGAAAGAGACTTGGGTAAGGAGGTGCGAGACTTTGGTAAGGAGCTCCGAGACTTTGGGCAGGAAGTGCGTGACTAGAAAAAGGGCGTCACTTCGGGCAACAAGTGCCAGACTCTAGTCAGAAAGGGCGGGGCAGAGAGGAAGAGCGAGACTTGGGTAAGAATATGCAAGACTTGGGCAGGAAGTGCGTGACTAGAAAAAGAGCCAGACACTTTAGTCAGAAAAGACGGGGCAGGGAGTAAGAGCGACACTTGGTAAGGAGATGCGAGACTTTAGACAGGAAGTGCGAAACTAAAAAAAGAGACACTTTGGTCAGAAAGGGCCTGGCAGGGAGAAATAACGAGACTTGGGTAAGGAGGTGCAAGACTTGGGTAAGGAGCTCCGAGATTTTGGACAGGAAGTGCGTGACTAAAAAAGGGGCGTCACTTCAGGCAACAAGTGCCAGACACTTTAGTCAGAAAGGGCGGGCAGAGAGGAAGAGCGAGACTTGTGTACGTATATGCAAGACTTGGGCAGGAAGTGCGTGACTAAAAAAAGAGCCAGACACTTTGGTTAGAAAGGGCAGGGCAGGGAGGAAGAGCGACACTTGGTAAGGAGGTGCGAGACTTTAGGCAGGAAGTGCGTGACTAAAAAGAGCCAGACAATTTAGTCAGAAAGGGCGGGGCAGAGAGGAAGAGTGAGACTTGGGTAAGAATATGCAAGACTTGGGCAGGAAGTGCGTGACTAGAAAAAGAGCCAGACACTTTAGTCAGAAAAGACGGGGCAGGGTGTAAGAGCGACACTTGGTAAGGAGATGCGAGACTTTAGACAGGAAGTGCGAAACTAAAAAAAGAGACACTTTGGTCAGAAAGGGCCTGGCAGGGAGAAATAACGAGACTTGGGTAACGAGGTGTGAGACTTGAGTAAGGAGCTCCGAGATTTTGGACAGGAAGTGCGTGACTAAAAAAAGGGCGTTACTTCGGGCAACAAGTGCCAGACACTTCAGTCAGAAAGGGCAGGGCAGAGAGGACTAGCGAGACTTGGGTATGTATATGAGAGACTCGGGCAGGCGGTGCGTGACTGAAAAAAGTGCCAGACACTTTAGTCAAAAAAGACCGGGCAGGGAGGAAGAGCGATACTTGGTAAGGAGGTGCGAGACTTTAGACAGGAAGTGTGTGACTAAAAAAAGGTCGTCACATCAGGCAAGAAGTGCCAGACTCTTTAGTCAGAAAGGGCGGGACAGGGAGAAAGAAGGAGACTTGGGTAATGAGGTGCGAGACTTGAGTTAGGAGCTCCGAGATTTTGGACAGGAAGTGCGTGACTAAAAGAAGGGCATTACTTCAGGCAACAAGTGCCAGACACTTTAGTCAGAAAGGGCGGGGCAGAGAGGAAGAGCGAGACTTTGTTAAGGTGGTGCGAGATTTTAGACAGGAAGTGCGTGACTAAAAAAAGTGCCAGACAATTTAATCAGAAAGGGCGGGGCAGGGAGAAAGAATGAGACTTGGGTAAGGAGCTCCGAGATTTTGGGCAGGAAGTGCGTGACTAAAAAAAGGGCGTTACTTTGGGCAACAAGTGCCAGACACTTTAGTCAGAAAGGGCGGGGCAGAGAGGAAGAAAGAGACTTGGGTAAGTATATGCAAGACTCGGGCAGGAAGTGCGTGACTAAAAAAAGAGCCAGACACTTTGGTCAGAAAGGGCGGAGCAGGGAGAAAGAGCGAGACTTGGGTAAGGAGCTCCGAGACTTTGGACAGGAAGTGCGTGACTAAAAAAAGGGCATCACTTCGGGCAACAAGTGCCAGACTCTTTAGTCAGAAAGGGCGGGGCAGAGAGGAAGAGCGAGACTTGGGTAAGTATATGCAAGACTCGGGCAGGAAGTGCGTGACTAAAAATAGAGACAGACACTTTGGTCAGAAAGGGCGGGGCAGGGAGAAAGAGCGAGACTTGGGTAAGGAGGTGCAAGACTTGGGTAAGGAGCTCCGAGATTTTGGACAGGAAGTGCGTGACTAAAAAAGGGGCGTCACTTCAGGCAACAAGTGCCAGACACTTTAGTCAGAAAGGGCGGGCAGAGAGGAAGAGCAAGACTTGGGTAAGTATATGCAAGACTCGGGCAGGAAGTGCGTGACTAGAAAAAGAGCCAGACACTAGTCAGAAAAGACGGGGCAGGGAGGAAGAGCGACACTTGGTTAGGAGGTGCGAGACTTTAGACAGGAAGTGCACAACTAAAAAAAGAGACAGACACTTTGGTCAGAAAGGGCCTGGCAGGGAGAAAGAACGAGACTTGGGTAACGTGGTGCGAGACTTGAATAAGGAGCTCCGAGATTTTGGACAGGAAATGCGTGACTAAAAAGAGGGCGTTACTTCGGGCAACAAGTGCCAGACACTTCAGTCAGAAAGGGCAGGGCAGAGAGGACTAGCGAGACTTGGGTAAGTATATGGGAGACTCGGGCAGGAAGTGCGTGACTGAAAAAAGTGCCAGACACTTTAGTCAGAAAAGACCGGGCAGGGAGGAAGAGCGATACTTGGTAAGGAGGTGCGAGACTTTAGACAGGAAGTGCGTGACTAAAATAAGGGCGTCACTTCCGGCAACAAGTGCCAGGCTCTTTAGTCAGAAAGGGCGGGGCAGGGAGAAAGAACGAGACTTGGGGGCCGGGCGGTGGCGCTGAAGGTAAGGTGCCTGCCTTGCCTGCGCTAGCCTAGGACGGACCTTGGTTCAATCCCCCGGCGTCCCATATGGTCCCCCAAGAAGCCAGGAGCAACTTCTGAGCGCATAGCCAGGAGTAACCCCTGAGCGTCACAGGGTGTGGCCCAAAAACCAAAAAAAAAAGAACGAGACTTGGGTAACGAGGTGCGAGACTTGAGTAAGGAGCTCCGAGATTTTGGACAGGAAGTGCGTGACTGAAAAAAGGGCGTTACTTCGGGGAACAAGTGCCAGACACTTTAGTCAGAAAGGGCGGGGCAGAGAGGAAGAGCAAGACCTGGTAAGGTGGTGTGAGACTTTAGACAGGAAGTGCATGACTAAAAAAAGTGCCAGACAATTTAGTCAGAAAGGGCTAGGCAGTGAGAAAGAACGAGACTTGGGTAAGGAGGTGCGAGACTTGGGTAAGGAGCTCCGAGACTTTGGACAGGAAGTGCGTGACAAAAAAGGGCGTCACTTCAGGCAACAAGTGCCAGACACTTTAGTCAGAAAGGGCGGGGCAGAGAGGAAGAGCGAGACTTGGGTAAGTATATGCAAGACTCGGGCAGGAAGTGCGTGACTAAAAAAAGAGCCAGACACTTTAGTCGGAAAAGACGGGGCAGGTAGGAAGAGCGACACTTTGTAAGTAGGTGAGAGACTAAAAAAAAGTGCCAGACAATTTAGTCAGGGCGGGGCAGGAAGAAAGTGCGTGACTTGGGTAAGGAGGTGCAAGACTTTGGTAAGAAGCTCGGAGACTTTGGACAGGAAGTGTGTGACTAAAAAAAGTGCTTCACTTAGGTCAACAAGTGCCAGACTCTTTAGTCAGAAAGGGGGGGGCAGAGAGGACTAGCGAGACCTGGGTAAGTATATGCGAGACTCGGGCAGGAAGTGCGTGACTAAAAAAAGTGCCAGACACTTTAGTCAGAAAAGACGGGGCAGGGAGGAAGAGGTAAGGAGGTGCGAGACTTTAGACAGGAAGTGCGCGACTAAAAAAAGTGCCAGACACTTTAGTCAGAAAGGGCGGGACAGTGAGAAAGAGTGAGACTTGGGTAAGGAGCTCTGAGACTTGGACAGGAAGTACGTGACTAAAATAAGGGCATCACTTCGGGCAACAAGTGCCAGACTCTTTAGTCAGAAAAGGCGGGGCAGGGAGGAAGAGCGAGACTTGGGTAAGGAGCTCCGAGACTTTGGACAGGAAGTGGGTGACTAAAAAAGTGCGTCACTTCGGGCAACAAGTGCCAGACTCTAGTCAGAAAGAGTGGGGCAGAGAGGACTAGCGAGACTTGGGTAAGTATTTGCGAGACTCGGGCAGGAAGTGCGTGACTAAAAAAAGTGCCAGACACTTTAGTCAGAAAAGACGGGGTAGGGAGGAAGAGGTAAGGAGGTGCGAGACTTTAGACAGGAAGTGCGTGACTAAAAAAAGTGCCAGACACTTTAGTCAGAAAGGGCGGGACAGTGAGAAAGAGTGAGACTTGGGTAAGGAGCTCTGAGACTTAGACAGGAAGTACGTGACTAAAATAAGGGCATCACTTCGGGCAACAAGTGCCAGACTCTTTAGTCAGAAAAGGCGGGGCAGGGAGGAAGAGCGAGACTTGGGTAAGGAGCTCCGAGACTTTGGACAGGAAGTGGGTGACTAAAAAAAGTGCGTCACTTCGGGCAACAAGTGCCAGACTCTAGTCAGAAAGAGTGGGGCAGAGAGGACTAGCGAGACTTGGGTAAGTATTTGCGAGACTCGGGCAGGAAGTGCGTGACTAAAAAAAGTGCCAGACACTTTAGTCAGAAAAGACGGGGCAGGGAGGAAGAGGTAAGGAGGTGCGAGACTTTAGACAGGAAGTGCGTGACTAAAAAAAGTGCCAGACACTTTAGTCAGAAAGGGCGGGACAGTGAGAAAGAGTGAGACTTGGGTAAGGAGCTCTGAGACTTGGACAGGAAGTACGTGACTAAAATAAGGGCATCACTTCGGGCAACAAGTGCCAGACTCTTTAGTCAGAAAAGGCGGGGCAGGGAGGAAGAGCGAGACTTGGGTAAGGAGCTCCGAGACTTTGGACAGGAAGTGGGTGACTAAAAAAAGTGCGTCACTTCGGGCAACAAGTGCCAGACTCTAGTCAGAAAGAGTGGGGCAGAGAGGACTAGCGAGACTTGGGTAAGTATTTGCGAGACTCGGGCAGGAAGTGCGTGACTAAAAAAAGTGCCAGACACTTTAGTCAGAAAGGGCGGGGCAGGGAGGAAGAGCGAGACTTGGCAAGGAGGTGCAAGACTTTAGACGGGAAATGCGTGACTAAAAAAGTATGTCACTTCGGGCAACAAGTGCCAGACTCTATTCAGAAAGGGCGTGACAGGGATGAAGAGCGAGACTTGGGTAAGTAGGTGCGAGACTTTAGGCAGGATATGCGTGACTAAAAAAAAGTGCTTCACTTCGGGCAACAAGTGCCAGACTCATTAGTCAGAAAGGGCGGGGCAGGGAGGAAGAGCGAGACTTGGGTAAGGAGAGGAGGTGCGAGACTTTGGTTAGGATGTGTGAGATACAGGCAGGAAGTGTGTGACTAAAAAAGTGCCAGACACTTTTGTCAGAAAGGGCATGACTGGGAGGAAGTGCGAGACTTGGGTATGGTACTGCGAGACTTTAGGCAGGAAGTGCGTGACTAAAAATAATGCTTCACTTTGGGCGACAAGTGCCAGACTCTTTAGTCAGACAGGGCGTGACAGGGAGGAAGAGCGAGACTTGGGTAAGGAGGTGCGAGACTTTAGGCAGGAAGTGCATGACTAAAAAAGTGCAGAACACTTTAGGCAAAAAGGGCGTGACAGTGAGGAAGAGGGAGACTTGGGTAAGGAGGTGAGAGACTTTAGGCAGGAGGTGCGTGACTAACAAAAGTGCCAGACTCTTTAGACAGAAAGGGCGTGACAGGGACGAAGAGCGAGACTTGGGTAAGGAGGTGCGAGACTTTAGGCAGGAAGTGTGTGACTAAAAAAGTGCGTAATTTCGGGCAACAAGTGCCAGACCATTTAGTCAGAAAGGGCGGGGCAGGGAGGAAGAGCGAGACTTGGGTAAGGAGGTGCGAGACTCCGGCAGGAAGGGTTTGACTTAAAAAAGTGCCATTGTATATCTGGGGAACATTTTGAGTATTCAAGCCTATTCCACTGATCTGAGGGCCTGTCCTTCTTCCAATACCATGCTGTTTTGATAACTATTGCTCTGTAGTAGAGTTTAAAGTTGGGGAAAGTAATTCCTCCCATATTCTTTTTCCCAATGATTGCTTTAGCTATTCTAGAGTGTTTATTGTTCCAAACGAATTTCAAAAGTGCCTGATCCACTTCTTTGAAGAATGTCATGAGTATCTTTAGAGGGATCGCATTAAATCTGTATAATGCCTTGGGGAGTATTGCCATTTTGATGAAGAAAATCCTGCCAATCCATGAGCAGGGTATGCATTTCCATTACTGCGTGTCCTCTCTTATTTCTTGGAGCAGAGTTTTTATAGTTTTTTTTGTATAGTTCCTTCACATTTTTAGTCAAGTTGATTCCAAGTTATTTGAGTTTGTGTGGCATTATTGTGAATGGGGTTGTTTTATTAATGTCCATTTCCTCCTTATTACTATTGGTGTATAGAAAGGCCATTGATTATTGCGTGTTACTTTTGTAGCCTGCCATCTTGCTATATGAGTCTATTGTTTCTAGAAGCTTTTTGGTAGTTTTTAGGGTTTTCTAAGTAGAGTATCTTGTCATCTGCAAACAGTGAGAGCTTGACTTCTTCCTTTCCTATCTGGATTCCCTTGATATCCTTTTCTTGCCTAATCGCTATAGCAAGTACTTCCAGGGCTATGTTGAATGGGAGTGGTGAGAGAGGACAGCCTTGTCTTGTGTCAGAATTTAGAGGGAAGGCTTTTAGTTTTTCTCCATTGAGGATAATATTTGCCACTGGCTTTGGTAGATGGCCTTAAATATATTGAGAAAGGTTCCTTCCATTCCCATCTTGCTGAGAGTTTTGATTAAGAATGGGTGTTGGACCTTATCAAATGCTTTCTCTGCACCTATTGATATGATCATGTGTTTTTTGTTTTTCTTGTTGTTGATGTTGTGTATTATGTTGATAGATTTACGGATGTTAAACCAGTCTTGCATTCCTGAGATGAAACTTACTTGATCATAGGATGATCTTCTTAATGAGGCATTGAATCCTATTTGCCAGGATTTTGGTGAGGATCTTTGCATCTGCATTCATCAGCGATATTGGTCTGTAATTTTCTTTTTTCGTAGCATCTCTGTCTGGTTTAGGTATCAAGCTGATGTTGGGTTCATAAAAGCTATTTGGAAGTGTTTCCATTTGTTCAATTTCATGAAAGAGTCTTGCCAGGATTGATAGTAGTTCCTCTTGGAACGTTTGAAAGAATTCATTGGTGAATCCATCTGGGACTGGGCTCTTGTTTTTGAGCAGACATTTGATTACCGTTTTAATTTCATCAATGGTGATGGGGGTGTTTAGATATGCTACATCCTCTTCCTTCAACCGTGGAAGATTATGAGAATCCAAGAATTTATCCATTTCTTCCAGGTTCTCATTTTTAGTGGCATAGAGTTTTTCAAAGTAGTTTCTGATTACCCTTTGAATCTCTGTCATATCAGTATGATCTCTCCTTTTTCATTCCTAATACGAGTTATCAAGTTTCTCTCTCTTTGTTAGGCTTGCCAGTGGTCTATCAATCTTGTTTATTTCTTCGTTGATTTCTGCTCTCAGCTTTGTTATTTCCTTCTGTCTCCCTATTTTTGGGTTCTTTTGTTGAGCACTTTCTAGTTCTATTAGCTGTGTCATTAAGCTACTCAGGTAAGCGCCTTCTTCCTTTCTGATGTGTGCTTGCAAAGCTATAAATTTTCCTCTCAGTACTGCTTTTGCTGTGTCCCATAAGTTCTGATAGTTTGTGTCTTTATTGTCATTTGTTTCCAGGAAACTTGATTTCCTCCTTGATTTCATCTCAGACCCACTGGTTATTGAGTATGAGGCTGTTTAACTTCCAGGTGTTAAAGTTTTTCTTCTGTGTCCCTTTGTAGTTCACATATAATTTCAGACCCTTGTGGTCAGCGAAGGTAACCTGCAAAATTTCTATCCTCTTGATATTATGGAGGTATGTTTTATGTGCCAGCATGTAGTCTATCCTGGAGAATGTCCCGTGTACATTGGAGAAGAATGTGTATCCAGGTTTCTGGGGATGGAGTGTCCTATATATATCCACTAGGCCTCTTTCTTCCATTTCTCTCCTCAGGTCTAGTATATTCTTGTTGGATTTCAGTCTGGTTGACCTATCTAGTGTTGACAAAGCCGTGTTGAGGTCCCCCATAATTATTGTGTTGTTATTGATATTATTTTTCAGATTTGTCAACAGTTATATTAAATATTTTGCTGGCCCCTCATTCGGTGCATGTATGTTTAGGAGAGTGATTTCTTCCTGCTCTACATACTCCTTGATTAATATAAAATGTCCTTCTTTGTCCCTTACAACCTTCCTGAGTATAAAGTTTGCAGAGTATAAAGTTTGCATTATCTGATATTAGTATGGCCACTCCAGCTTTTTTATGGGTGTTGTTTGCTTGGATAATTTTTCTCCAGCCTTTTATTTTGAGTCTGTTTATTCTGACTATTCAGGTGCGTTTCTTGTAGGCAGCAGAAGGTTGGATTGAGTTTTTTTTAATCCATTTAGCCACTCTGTGTCTCTTAACTGGTGTATTTAGTCCACTGACATTGAGAGAAAGAATTGTCCTGGGATTTAATGCCATCTTTATATCAAAATTTGGTGTGTCTTTTGGTTAGTCTTAAATTAGGTCTTCCAGTTTTTCTCTTAAGACTGGTTTTGAGTCTGTAAAGTTTCTGAGCTGTTTTTTGTCTGTGAAACCATGTTTTTTTTCGTCAAACCGGAAAGTGAGTTTTGCTGGGTATAGTATTCTAGGTGAAGCATTCATTTCATTCAGTCTTGTCACAATATCCCACCACTGCTTTCTGGCATTGAGTGTTTCTGGTGACAGGTCTGCTGTAAATCTCAAGGATGCTTGCTTGCGCGTAATTTCCCCTTTTGATCTTGCTGTTTTCAGAATTCTGTCTCTATCTGTGGGATTCGTCATTGTGACTAGGATGTGTCTTGGGGTGGTTTTTCTGGGGTCTCTTTTGGTTGGTACTCTTCGAGCATGCAGGATTTGATCACATATATTCTTTAGCTCTGAAAGTTTCTCTTTAATGATGTTCCTGACTGTTGATTCTTCCTGGAAATTTTCTTCCTGGGTCTCTGGGACTCCAATGATTATTAAGTTGTTTCTGTTGAGCTTATCATAGACTTCTATTTTCATCTGTTCCCATTCTTTGACTAATTTTTCCACTGTTCATTTGCTTTAAGTTTTTTTTCCAATCTCTCCTGCTGTATGGAATTGTTATGTATCTCATCTTCCACAGCACCAAGTCTATTCTCCGCTTCTGATACCCTGTCCCAGAGCTTATCCATTTTGTCATTCACTTCGTTTACTGACTTTTTCAGTCCTGTTACTTGACATGTTATTTCAGTTTGGAGTTTTGTGATTTCTGTCTTCATATTTTCTTCGTTCTTATTAGTGTTATTTTCTTCGTTCTTATTAGTGTTCTGTTCAACTCAATCCATGGTTTCTTGGAGTTCGTTGAGCATCTTCCATATTGCTAGTCTGAAGTCCTTATCTGAGACGTTGATTAGTTGGTTGGTCATTATCTGGTCATCAAAATTGTCTTCTTCATTCTCTATGTCTGATGCTGACCTGTGTTGTTTCCCCATTGTCACACTTGTATTGTGGGTTTTTCTACATGTTGTGGTGGTATTCATTGGCTAAATGATGCAGGCAGCACACTCCTGGCTCCGCCCTTTCTGGATGGGCCGACTTGCCTCTAAAGGAGGGGAGTCCTCCATGGATGAAGCCTCACACAGGATCAAATCTTAGGCCCGAACACCCAGCAGAGAAGACAGTCTGGAGAGAAATGCTTGCTTCCGTGATCCAACACAGTTCTTAGTTGATTTTTTCTTCTTGTTGCGATGGTGTTCTTTTCTTAAAAAGAGCGCACAGCCGCGTAGCGAAGCGGAGCCAAAGTGCTCTCTGCTGGAGCCTCTTTTCTCCCACTCCCAAGAGGTTCATACAACAGGATAGTAGACAGACATACACAGGCAGCACTCACAGTTTTTCACAGTCCGATAATGGAGAATTAAAATTAAACAAGATTACTCTAAAATTCTGAAACTTCTTTGTAATGAATAATGGTCCATATGTGTGAAGGTCAGGTCTGAGTGCTGCTGCAAAATGTTCATGGCTTTCAGGATAAAATGTTACTTTATCAATGCAGCAGGAATATAAATATATTTCTCTTTAAGTCTGCATTTTTATGATTATGGTGCAGCTTTTTAAATTATGTTTTAAGAGTTACACAAATGACTGTTATGTTCTTTCAGGAAGACTGGAGAGTGTCACCAACCTTATGGAAATGCCTTGATGCTTTCATTATTGGAAGTCAGAGTAATAGGATCATTCAGTGAAATTTGCCCAATCCTTCTCACATATCCCCATGAGACCTGCCTTATTCTGCTATTTGACACACTTTGTAGAGCTTTTCATCCCTCTTGATTTTTGGTTTTGTTACCAAATGACTATTAGAGGTTTTGCTGGTCCTTAAGGTGAGTATTCAGCACTGAAGGACAGGAACAGCTCGGGGTACTTACTGGCACATGCCAGGCTAAACCTATTTAGTGCTATAAATTATTACATTGGCTATTTTTACCATGTATTTTCTCCCTTTTGTTTGAATAAAAGCATGGCACAAAAAAGGGAAAATTTAAGGAAAAGAGAAAAATAATATGTGTGATAATTAAATGTGTGATAATTAAGTGTGATAATTAAATATTTCAAAGATGTATCAAGAATACTTATCCATAGACAGTGTGGTTATGTATTTAGATTGACCTTAAAATGCTGAGTTTGATCTAGGTATATTGACAAGCAAATATATGCATGAAAGAACATTAAGCAAAATAAACAGCCACACAGTAATGCATGTAGCAATGCATATAGAATTCATTTTAAAAAAGTGCAGATTCTGTAAGTTACTAAATATTTGGGAAAATATATCTTGTTTGTTTCTGGGCCACAACTAGTAGTACTTTAAAAGCTGATTCTTAGAGGCCATTCTCAGCAGTGCTGGGGGAATCATGTAGTGTTGAGGTTAGAACCTGGGCCCCTGCATACAAAGCATGCTCTCTAGGGTGTTAAGCTATCTCTTTAACCCCTAAAATATTGGAGGAGGTTCAGTTCACCCCCAGCAAGGCTCAGAGCTTATTCATGGGGAGTGTTCAAGGGTCCAGAAGCACTGCTAGGAATCAAATCTATGCCAAGAGTATGGAAGGCAAGTTAGTACTTACTGTACTATCTTTAGTCCTAAAGTTTTTTTCCAATGGTCTTTGGATTTTGTCCTCCTGATCCTACACATTCTGTTCATATATCTAGAGCTAGTAGTATAAATCACAGCGACCAACCCCCATCATTAGAACCATGGAGTCCATTCTCCTACTGGGATTCTCCCCCCAGGTTCTGAATAATTTTACAAGAAACACTTAAAATGTTTCCAAAAGCAGTCCTGCCTGGTTATTTGCTATCCCTGCCAGCTAATTTTTCTCTAACCGACTATGCTATAATATTGAACAGGTTACTACTTGCTAACACTATACTTTGTAAAAATGCTATATAATTTTAATACAGATAAAGGAATCTATATTATATTATTTGTGGAACATAATAATATAATAATAATAATAATGAAACATCTACCATCAGCCTAAGAGCAAGAGCATTACCAAAATCGTTGAATCTATCTAAATTCCCCCTTACACAAAAGCAGCCCATATCCTGAATTTTGTGTTTATTTTTTCTTTTGTGTACACATATTTTTAAATTTTTAAGTACTGTGATTTTGCAGTTATTCATAGTCGAGTTTCAGATATATAATTTCCCTAAGTCTATCCCATCACTAGTGTCAGCTTTCCTCTACCAGTTCTCCCACATTCCCTCCTTGCCTCAAAATTCTGCCTCCTTGACAAGAAACAATTGTTTGGGGGCCACATTCAGCTGTGCTTGGGGCTTGCTTCTAGTTCTGTACTAAGAATCACTCCTGGTGATTTTGGAGGGACCATAGGGGGTATCGATGATCGAACCCAGGTCACTCATGGGCAAAACAAATGCTCAACCCACTGTATTATCACTCTAGACCAACCAACAAGCAATATTTAAAAGTTCGGCATTATATTTTGGATGCCATGCTTTTGTTTCCTTGGTTCTATGGTTCAGTTATTAACACCTCTTCACCATCAGTGTGTCTGAGGTCCCTGATCTTATTACCGTCCAGCTGCTGCTTCTTATTTCACCCTCTTCAGAAACTTTCCTTCCCTATCCTCAGTTCTACTGTTTAAATTCTAGGGTAATCGAGGTCTCCCACTTTTGATGCCTTGCTTTCCCTTGTCCAATTATTCTATATCCCACAGATGAGTTCATCTGATATTTGTCTTATGTGTGTTTTAAGTTCTACTACCTTACAAATTTGACATTGCCCATGCTCTCTGTCCGTATTTTGGTTCTATTATAGTAGTGGGTTTTTTTTTTTATTGTTTTTGCACTGTCAAAGTTGTTCTTGGTGTGGCAGGGTATGGTTGGAAATATGCGGTGTTAGGACATAAAATTGCAGCCTCACATTTGCAAGGGATGTAATGTATTATGCAGTTAATAGGCTCTTATATTTTGTTTATTTCTGGGGGCAGATAAATCGTGCAAGAGTTAAGGAATTTGCTTTTTTTTTTTTTTTTTTTTTTTGGTTTTTGGGCCACACCCGGTGATGCTCAGGGGTTACTCCTGGCTATGCGCTCAGAAGTCGCTCCTAGCTTGGGGGACCATATGGGATGCCGGGGGATCGAACTGCGGTCCGTCCTAGGCTAGCGCAGGCAAGGCAGGCACCTTACCTCTAGCGCCACCGCCCGGCCCCAGGAATTTGCTTTTTTAAAAAATTATCTTTATTTAATCAGCATGATTACAAGCATTTTTGTAGTTGGGTTTTAGTTATACAAAAGAACACCCCCTTTTCACCAGTGCAACCTTCCAACCACCAATGCCCCCCATCTCTCTCCTTCCCCACCCCCTCCCTGCCTGTATTCAAGACAGGCATTCCATTTCACTCACTACCATTGTCATGATAGATGTCAGTGTAGTTATTTCTCTAACTTAACTCTCTTACCACTCTTTGTGGTAAGCTTCATACTGTGGGCTGGTCCTTCCAGCCCTCATCTCTATGGTCTCTGTGTATTATTACAATGTCTTTTATGTTTCTTAAAACCTATAGATGAGTGGCTATTCTGTATCTATCTTTATCCCTCTAACTTTTTTTTTCATTTTTGGGCTACACCCAGTGACACTCAGGGGTTATTCCTGGCTCTGCGCTCAGAAATGGCTCCTGGATAGGGGAACCATATGGGATGCCAGGGATCGAACCAGATTCATCCTGTATCTGCTGTGTGGAAGACAAACGCCCTACCACTGTGCTATTGCTATGCCCCCCCCACGACTTATTTCACTCAGCATAATAGTTTTCATATCCATCCATGTATAGGAAAATTTCATGATTTCATTTTTTTCTGATAGCTTCATAGTATTCCATTGTGTAGATGTACCACATTTTCTTTAGTCACTCATTTGTTGTCTGGATTGTTTCCAGATTCTGGCTATTGTAAATAGCGCTGCAATGAATATAGGTGTGCAGAAGGCATTTTTGTGTTGTGTTTTTGTGTTCCTAGGGTATATCCCTAGGAGTGCTATCTGTATCATGTTAGCTCAATTTCCAGTTTTTTGAGGAATCTCCATATTGTTTTCCAGAAAGGCTGGACTAGATGGCATTCCCACCAGCAGTGAATGAATAGTTCCGTTCTCCCCACATCCCCACCATCACTGATTATCTGATAGGTATTGGGTGAATAGTTTCTCCCATTCTGTGGGTGGCCTTTGTCTCCTCATCACTATTTCCTTTGAGGTGCAGAAGTTTCTCAGTTTAACATAGTCTCAGCTGTTAATCTCCACTTGCATAGGGACTTGCTTTCAATCCCACCAATCCTGATTCAGATCCCTGCTATCACATATGGTCTCTTATTTACCATCAGGGGTCACTCATGAGCACAAAGACAGGACAGGAATAGTCACTGAGCACCACTGCATGAGGCTCTTCAAAAAACATTATTTCTGATTTATGCAATCACCTATCATTCACTTTTTCAGTGAAAGATAGTTATTAACTGCAAGCATATAACACAAAACATTCTCTTGGTATTATTTGAGATGTGTATCAGTGGTACTGGAAACTAGCAACAGAAAATCCTTGGCATAATTTGAATCACTTCCTCCTGCAATCACGAAACATTCTCTATTTTTATATTTTCATTTTTTTGTTTTTCTTGGGGAGAGCCCGGTGGCGTTCAGGGTTTACTCCTGGCTCTGCACTCAGAAATCGCTCCTGGCAGGCATGGGGGACCATATGGGATGCGGGATTTGAATCATCTGTCCTGGATTGGCTGCCTGCAAGGCAAACATCCTACCGCTGTGCTATCTCTCTGGCCCCTATATTTTATTTTTTATTTATCATTATCATGATGATGAGGGTGATAATGATGAGGATGTCCTCAGGGGGTTACACCTGGCAGTGCTCAGGGTGTATTCCTCGCTTTGGAGTCATGGATCACTCTTGTCAGGGTTCCAGGGACTGTATGTGGTGCCAAGGATCAAACCAGAGTGGCATGTAGCAAAGGCAATGCTCTGCCTGATATATAATCGCTCCAGCCTCACCATTTCACTATTTTTAGTGAATTTAAGGGCAAGGAATTTTTCCCTCTGCAAAGCATTATATTAGACCTATTTTAGACTCTGCTGTCTATATGGTTTGGTGCAATAGTTGCGACTACTGAATTCTATTGTTTTAGAACAAAAGTGGCCACAGAAATGAATATGGCAGTGTTCCAATAAAATGATCAAAACAGGCAGCTGTTTGGATTCACTGGCCTTTTTACCCATACCCTGACTCTAGTTCATTTGAATTTCTGCAGTATTCAGAATTGTGAATACTATTCAGTATTGTGGCCACTTCTGCATCTGTGTTATCTATCCATTGCTAAATTCTCCCCCGTGCATCATCAGTACCTCTCTTCCACCCTTTGTGATTCTCAGCTCCAATATTTAAGGATGAGCCCACTGTACAAATCTAAGTCCCGAACCAGTATGGTTCAAATCGAGATTTACTACCAGTTGGGGCCTATGGCACAGGGGCTAGGGCATTTGTCTTGCATGCCACTGACCGGGCATCCCCTGTGGTCCCTTGAGCACCACCAGGAATAACCCTAGTGTGCAGAACCAGGAGTAACCCAAGTACCGCCAGCTGTGGCCCCAAAACCAAAAAAAATGCTAAACAGAATTACTACCAGGAGCCACGGCTCCAGAGGCAGTAAATCATAGGAGCAAAGGTTGGCAGAATCCTAGGAGCTTTTGTATCATACATGAAATGGTTATAGGATGTTTTCCTGGGAATGAATCTTCTAGCATTTAAATGTGTTCTGAGAGACAGATAATACAGTGGGTAGAGCACTTGCCTTTCACATGGCCAACCTGGGTTTGGTATTTGGCACCACATATAGACCCCTGAAGTACTGCCAGGAGTGATCCCCGGGAGTAAGCCTTGAGCATCATCAGATATGTCAGGAAAAAAAACCAAAAAGAAACAAAAAATGTGTCTCATTTACCTTTTTATGCCACCCTTCCACTTCCTTTGCCCAATTCTCAGTTACCCTGGGGGATTTAAACTCATTTATTTTCCTTGGAAGCAATCTCTACCTTCCACAGATGTGTCCTCTGTTTTCCTATGACAGTCTTTTTTTATCTCGTCTTTTTCACAAGGCCAGTTGAGGGGAAATGTTGTCTTTTGTATACTCAGTGACTGTACCTTTGAGGTATTGGAGGTCCTTGAACAAGGTTCCTTCAGCATTCACCCAGATTTTGCTAGTAGTTGCTAGTTTCTGCCTGGGGTGAAGGTTAGCCACTGGCCAAGGGGCCAGCCAGGGAAAGACTATATAACCAAATTGTCAGCATCCCATTAAGAGAAACTGGTCTGTTTGGTCTCCTTGTGGACTCGGATTTACCCTATCTCACAAAAGGAATGATTTTATTATTTTTCTTTTTCCTTTTTTTCTCCTAGTGTGATCGTAAGACTCTGCTGAACTTGTCTACTTCAGACTATTTTGTGGTGTGTTTCCTTAACTAAATTGCAAACAATGGGAAACATTGCACTTGGAATTAGAGGGGACACTGGGCTTGATTTGAGTGTGTGCTGTGTGATTCGGGCAATTCATTTTTGGTTTTGGTTTTATTATGGGGTCACACCTAGCTTACCTATGACTGAGCTCAAGGAGCCAGTCCTATTGGATTTGGGGGGACCATATATGGTGCCAGGAATGGAATCCTGATTGGTTGCATGCAAATCAAGTAGCTCTACCTCTGTATTATCTCCGTCACTGGCAAGTCATATTTATTTTACTTATTTATTTTTGTCTTGGACACATCCATCTGCTCAGTTGTGCTCAGTGATCACTTCAAACCTTGCTTGAGAAACACAGAGCGTGCCAGGGATTAAACCTGGGTCCATTATATACAAGTCCCTATCTACTGTACTATCACTCAGATACCTGGCAAGTAGTTTTGTTGTTTTTTTTCTTTTTGGTTTTAGGGCCACACCCGGCAGTGTTTGGGGGTTACTCCTGGCTCTGAGCTCAGGAATCACTTCTAGCAGGCTCAGGCAACCATCTGGAATGGCAGGGATCCAATCTAGGTCAGCCATATGCAAGGCAAATACCCTACCCACTGTGCTATCACTCTGGCCCCTGAAAAGTCATATTTTTTATCTTCCCTGAACCTGCTTCTCATCTGAAAAATAAGGGTGCCACCCGACCTATTTGTGTGGTGTAATTATGAAAATGAAATAGAATTGTGTGAAAGTGTAAAATCAAGTCAACTAAAATGTTGCATTTTTAATAGTAGTTCTGAATTCCCTTAGGACATCTAGCACCATGCCTTACCCAGAAAAGTTGCTCGATGGATTTTTGCTGAATGACCAATGAACTGGCAATAGCAGCAATATTATTGGTGGGAATAAAGGACAATTAATAGAGCCAGGAAAATCTGATCACTTAGAAATAGAAACATCTAACTTTGAAGTTGTACATTTCTGAATAGCTCTAAACCTATACTCCCCAAATCTGCTCTTTTGCTTATAAAATGTTTAAATCAGGGCCCGAGAGGTAGTAGAGTTGGCCTTGCATGCAGCCAACTTGTCTTCAATCCCTGTCATCACATAGGGTCCCTGAACATGCCATATATGGCTCCAAACAGATAAAAAGAACTGGAGTGCTACATTCTAGAGTACTCTCCTACTCTCTGGCTACCCTTTCTCCCTTTCTCCTAATCTCCCCTCTCCCTTCTTTGCTCATTCTCTCCTCCTCTTTCCTCTTTGGTCTTCTCTTTTTATCTTCTTTCTCCCATTTCCTTTCCTCCTCTCCTCTTCATTCTTCTGTCTTCTCCTCACCTCTGTTCTCCCTTGTCCTGCCCTCTGTCCCTTTCCATTCCTCTCTTCTGTCCTGTTTTCCTCTTCTCTCCTCTCTTCACTCTCTTGTCTCTTACATCTCTCTTCTTTCCTCTCCTTTCTTCTCTCTCCTCTTTTTATATTTCCTAAACAAAACTCTGTAATTTAGGAAAGTAGTTAAACTTTCCTTTAACTTGATTTTGGCTACAGAGCATAGCTGCAAACTGAGGGGACTGGTGGCAGAAAATGAACAGTGTGGAAGGGTTAAGTGTTGGGACATTGCATGACTGAAACCCAACTATCAATGACTAGTTAACTCTATCTCACAGCGATTTCATTTTTAAAAATGAGTAAATTTAGCTAGCACTTCAATAATGTAGTCCTGGTAAACAGAATTGCCCACAGAGAGGCCTTTGTGAGGTCAGAAAATTGTATCTCAGAAATTTTTCTCCCCTTGGCAGTAACTTTCCCTCCCCATCTCTCCCATTGTAATGCCTATTACTTACTTCCTAGTTCAAATTTTCATATTTGTCTTTGTTCCCAAGAAGCATTGCCTTAAAAAGCTAGGGTGAGTCTCCTGGGCTAATTTCTTTGTGGGGGAAAAAGATTCCTGTAGATTGAGGCTTTGTTTTATTCAAAGAGTTGAATAAATACTTGTGAAATTTCAGGAATCAAAGGAAACACAGGGCTGGAGTCTGACCCCAGTTTGATCTCCAGTACTATATGTTCCCCTGAGCAGTGCCAGGGTGGTCTGGGTAGTCTTCAGCATTGCAGGGTCTACAAGAAGCTCTACATCCTCAGGCTCTGGCATGTAACTGCAGCTGGGTCATCCTAGCAGCTGAAAGTGGTCCTGGGCCCATGAATATCACCTGGAAAAACAAAGAAAGGGAATTCAAAGATCTATCCACACAACTCAAATCACAGTGACACTTAATCTGTAGTTGTAGTCTCAAGAGATACAGAAACTGGAGGAGAACTTATCAATCCTGATGACGAGGGTAGGGACATACATGACTTCTACAGTTGAGCAAATTTCCCACATGTTCAAGGACCCTGCTTAAAGAGCCACCTAAAGCAGGAGTCAAGGGCCTCAGGTACATAGGTATGTAGAGGAATCAACACCACTGAAGGCAGGAAAGCCAAAGTGCAGCAACCAAACTTAAAAATGTACCTGTGGCTCATGGCCAACCCAGGTAAAATCCCATCGTTCCATTTGGTCCCCAGAAGATCATTTTGAGGGGCTATCCCTGAGTACACCATCACAAGTAAGCCCTGTGCACCACTGGAAGTGGCCCCCCAAACCAAAAATAAGTTTAAAAAATATTTTTAAATGTGTCTAAAAAGGAGGCAGTCTGGGGGGCCAGGGGGTTGGAGGGAATCTGGGGACAATGGTAGAAGTTGACATTGTGGTAGGATTGGTGCTGGAACTTATTATGTCTAAAATTCAACTATGAATAACTTCATAAATCACACTGACTTAATAGCAAAATAAAAATAAAAGAGCACCCAGAGCAGCATTGGATGTAGCTCTGGTGGCCCCTGAGGACCTTGCAGTGGATTAGATTCAGACCTGGGCTTTCAGTTGGTTTTTCTCCTTTTTTGTTTTGGGGCTACATGTGAGCTATTTGGTGTTCACTCTTGTCAGTGCTTTGGGCCTCTAGCATGCAAAGTATGCTTTCAGCCCACTGTATTACCTTTCCTACTTTTGTTAAACCCCCCTTCCCCTGAAGTTTGGTCTTGCTGCTTGTCCGGACCACAGATTTTAAACCTAAATTGATGCTGCTGCTGAGGAGGAGGAGGGGGGAGATTTGGGACATTGGTGGTGGGAATGTTGCACTGGTGAAGGGGGGTGTTCTTTACATGACTGAAACCCAATTACAATCATATTTGTAATCAAGGTGCTTAAATAAAGATAATACTAATAATCAACAATAATTACAAAAAAGAAAAAAAGAAAAAGTACAAAAACAAAAAAAAGGGATAAGAAAAAGTAGTAGTGTTGAGTGCCTCTGGAAGATCAAACCTTAAATCAGGGTTTGGGGTAAAAAATGTGCAAATCATTAATAATGTGAACAGGTTAAAAATAGGCCCAGTAAACTCCATAAGTGTTTGGCATCACCAAAGGAAGAAGTATTCTGTAGTTGACAGGTTAAAAATAGGCCCAGTAAACTCCATAAGTGTTTGGCATCACCAAAGGAAGAAGTATTCTGTAGTTGATCAGTTCCCCTGTATCATAAAACCTATGGAAAACAACCTGGGCCCTCTTAAGTCCTTGAATCTGCTTTCCAGATGGTTACTAGGTTTGCCAGTAGATAAAAATCTCTTGTGCTACCGGGGATAAGTTAATAAAACGTAGATGTTTGGGGATCAGTAAATTCAGTAAACCTTCTTTGGAGATCACTTAACATAGACGATAAATGGGTTTGCTAAAACTCTTGAGTTGTGTTCATTTTTTTACATTCAGCTTAGGACCCTAAGCACAGCATTTAAGTTTCATTACTTTATGAAACAAGTCCATGATGGTCTAATATGGTGATGTCATATTTACTAAATTTGACCTCCTCAGTCATCCATAGTGACTCATTGCTGTTGATGACAAAACAAAGCCCTTAATATGATGGAGGCTTCCTACCTCACCACTTCTTCGATTGCAACTCATGCATGGCCCTGCTTCAAAGAGGTCCTTAAGCAGAGTAGCAAGAAGAAGATGAAATATCTTCTACCTAGCTGCTTTCTTTTGTAGTCACCTCTTAAACAGAATTTTTTGAGAGACCTCCGTGGTACTCACTTATGAAACCCTATCCTAATCTTAAAAATAATCCCATCCACAGATAAACTTTCTGGAGTTTCTGTCCATTGACTAACAGATCCCTGCTGAGATGGCTGAAAAGGAACCACCAGATATCATGGGAAAGCCCAAAAGCAGAAGAAGAAGAACATCATCATCATCATCATCATCAGGTTATTTTTTTCCTTTTTAAATAGCTATCTGCATAAGTAGAGGGGGGTTATTAATACATCTATTCCTCTCTCTCAATTTCTTTATGTATGAATTACCTTTATAGCTACAGATTTGTTTATGTACTTGGTTAAAAGTAGCTCAATAATAACTCCTCTGACAGTGTTATAAAATTTAATTAATGTTTCTAAGGTATGAGTGGAACTCACAAGATGAAAGATTCTATATATGGAATTAGGTGTTAAGTGGCCAATCTGGTTTAATCTGATAATGTCCATAATTGTATGGTGTCCTTTATTATTGTGGTTTCATGGAGTTCAACCTTGAAAAATGTGTTTGCATGTTGAGAATATATTTAATGTTGGTTGATTAATGTGGGGTTTGAGTTTAAAAAATACACATATGTTTTAGATATTCCCAATTAGTTGACTTAATATAAAAGATATTTCACAAAGCAACATGGGAGAACATTTTTGTTAGCTACTGTTTTTCGTGGTACTACAGTTGAACCCAAGGCCTGACATACTGGAGATCTGTACTCTACCACCAAGCTACAACCCAGGCCATGTTTTTTCTTCTTTCTAAACTGATCTCAGGATATCAGAAGACACATGATTGGTAAATGGTCCACACACATATAGTAATAGTCAAGTGAATTTGTCATAAAATGTAAATGCTGTTTAAAAATCATTATCAGAAATGAGAAAAATAGCTCAAAAAATGCTTTACATGCAAGAGGCTCAGTTTTGTCTCCAAAACGGTATGGTTTAAATCCCCCACCCCACAGAAATCATTAGGAAAAATGTATGTACCCAGGTTAGAGTGTACTAAATGGATAACTTAAAAACAGCACTTGTATATACCTTCTGAAGAATATGAACTACATGAATGAAAATAGCAGTTCTTAAATCCTGAAAATCGGCCATTTATCTTTCCTTATTGAAGTCATAGCAATATTTTATTCTTATTCACTGAAATAGAAACATTCCGTACTGAACATGCATCTATTTAGCTGTTCAGCATCTTGTGAAATGTGAGACACAATAAATAAGGACTTAATGTTTTTAGGGTTTTTCCCCCACACCCTTAAGAGTTGAAGAGTTTTGTCTCCTTTTACACATAAGAGCTATATGGTAGAGGACTGCAGAGATAGTACAGCATGTAGGATGTTTGTCTTGCATATGACAGAACAGAGTTCAATCCTTGAGAATATATTGGATTCAAGAGCACCACCATAGTGATCCCTGAGCACAAAGCCAGAGTAAGTCCTGAACATTATGTGATATGGTCCAGAAACAAAATGAAAAAAAAGAAGTGCAATATGAAAGAGGCCAGAGATAGCACAGTGGTAGGGTGTTTGCCTTGCACACGGCAGACCCAGGACAGACCCAGAACAGACCCAGATTCAATTCCCAACATCTCATCTGATCCACTGAGCCTTCCAGAAGTGATTTTTCAGCACAGAGCCAGGAGTAACTCCTGAGCACCGCCAGGTATGGCCCCAAAACAATAAAAGACCTGAAAGACTCAAGTCTCCCGACTCTTGGGACTTTCTCCCTCGTAATTCTGGGAACCTTAATTCCATTGGAGCCTTTTTCTCAACTATTTGTCATTGAACAATACAGAGTTAATAATAGCAACAGCCTAAAGTGGTACCGATTCTAGCAGGATTTACTTTTGTTTTGTTTGGGGTCATATTTGGCAGCGCTCTAGGAACTCACTGTGCAGTGCTAAGATACAGTCCGCTAAGCTAGTGCCCTTTCCAGGATTGACTTTTCGTTTTGCTGTGTTTGGAGGTCACACTGGTGGGTTTCACCCACCACATGGGGCTGGGGCTTGAGGCCAAACATTGGGCATGCAGAGCATATATTCAGCCATTTGAGCAATCTCTCTTGGCCAAAGAATATACTGTATTTTTTGCTCTATAAGACACACCTGAACATGACACACACAATTTTTAGATGAGGAAAACAAGAAAAAATATTCTAAAGCAAATGGTGTACTAAAATATTTAATAAACTATAACAAAATAATATTTCAACCATGTTAAGTGAACAGCAGTCAATGTGACATTAAGAATCATTATGACTGTCATTAACAACTGGAGAGACTTTAAGTTTTGAATAGTCTTCTAGTTTTCTGGGAACCCCAAGAACTCATCACTAAAGTCAGCATTCGCTCCATAAGATGCACAGAGATTCCCCCCCATCTTTGGGGGGGAATAAAGTATGTCTTCTGGTATGAAAGACGTACTTCTGGTATGGTAGATTTTATTTAAATATATTTCGTGGGCCACTCTCAGTGTGCTCAGAGCTTACTCCAGGCAGGCTCAGAGGACTATATAGAGTCCTGGGGATTGATTTGGGATCGAAGCCACCTGCAAGATAAATCCTCCACCCTCTGTACCATCACTGTGGCCCCAAAGTATATGCGTTTTAGCCCAGCAGTTTTGTAGGCAAAAAGATTTTAAAAAGGTGGACTTGTGTGTTGTACTCTAATAATTGTGTGATGTATTCTAATATTTGTCTCAAACTGTATGATAGGGCTATGAACCTGCCTTTACTGGCAATCCCTTAAGCAGATCACTCACACAATCAATCCTGTTACTTTATTTTTTTGAAAATGGGAACCATTCCCACCAAACCTAGGGCGGTAGATGACCAGTGAGACAATCCCACAGATGCCAGGCAGAGCTAACTGCTGGGTGAAGCAGCTTTTAGCAGAGCTGTATTCTGGGAGCGGGTCACAGAAGTGTGGCATACCCCACCCTTGTGGATGGGGTACTATGAGTTTTGGTACTGTGGTGGGAGCGATATGGTGTTTAGGCTGTGGGAGACTGTGAGGTGGTGGGGCTGTAATTGAGGTTGAGTAGAGCTGTGCAGTGCTTTACCCAGCAATGCAGCAATACCAGCACTTTTTTTTGAGGTGCTAAAGGTGCTGAAGGCTATACAAGGCTGTGATGGGGATGTGGGAATTTAAGGCTGCTGAAGATATAACCTGGAATCTGCCATTCTGAGCTATATACCTGTCCCATGCATTTGCTTTCATTTTATTTGTACTTGGGGGGAGGTGGTGTTGGCCACATCTTACATGGCTCAGGGTTCACTCCTGAAAGTACTTAGGGGACCCTTATGTGGTTACCAGGGATCAACCACAGTCAACCACCTGCAAGGAAAGCACATTAACCCCTGTATTAATCTCAAAAGGAACCTGGTTCTCCTTTGCTTTTGAAATCCCAGCTGGTGGGGCCAGAGTGATAGTGCAGTGGATAGGGCATTTGCCTTGCACGCAGCCAACCCAGGTTCGATCCCAAGGCATTCCATATGCCTTCAAGGAGTGATTTCTGATGGCAGAGGCAGGAGTAACCCCTGAGCACTGATGGGTATGGCCCCAAAAATACCAAAAAAAAGTAAACAAATAAAAGCCTGGCTGGCATGGTTTATCTTCATGCTAGAGTGGATTCCACATTTGGAGGCTTCCTTGTTGCAGGCATGCATAAGCCTCTTTCCCTTTTAACCAGACATTCTACTTCCCAGCCATATTTTACTTTCCATATTTTCAGATAGGCCAGTTTTTTCTTTCTTTTTTTTTTTTTTTTTTTTTGGTTTTTGGTTTTTGGGCCACACCCGACAGTGCTTAGGGGTTACTCCTGGCAGGCACAGGGGACCATATGGGACTCTGGGATTTGAACCAACCACCTTGGGTCCTGGATCGGCTGCTTGCAAGGCAAACGCCGCTGTTCTATCTCTCCGGCCCCTAGGCCAAGTTCTTTCACAACCTGTGTTTTCTTTGCCGGTTTCCACTGCCTAAAATGCCTTTCAACCTCTTACCTCTTTTTCTTTATTTTTGAAATATCCACTGTGAGACATAAACATCGACTCCTCTGTGAAAAGATTTCAAAATTCCTCCTACATTCCTTGTTTTGCCAGTTCCTATAGCACTTTGTTATAGAATGACTGTAACGGAGCTGTAGAGTGTACAGTGGGTAGTGCACTTGCCCTGTACGCTGCCCACCAGGATTCGATCCCAGGCACCCCACTTGGTCCCCTGAGCACTGACAGGAGTGTTTCCTAAATGCAGAGCCAGCAGTAACCTCTGAGCATCTCCAGGCATGATCTAAAATCAAACAAAAAGGGATTATTATATGTTATCATGTGTTTTTATACAATGTCATACTACAATTATTTATAAATTATTTATAGATTTATTACCTTCAAATATTGTTTGGAAATTAATGGTTGGGGGTTTGATCTATACCAGAAATGCTTGGGGGCTATGCCTGTTCATTGCTTAGGGACCCTGCAAATTGTCTTCTGACTAGACTATGGGGTTGTGCTCAGACCAGATCATGTGGGGCATCGGATCAGGGCTCCTGCAAGCAAAGCATAGTCCCCCAACTTGAGTAATATTTATCCTTGGCCCCTAGAACGTAGTTTTGAAACTATCTTCACCACTCAAGGGCATGGTTATGTACTCCAGTATGCCAAGTCTTGCAATGTTTTACAGATAAAATGATCTATAAGTTAGTAAAGTTCAGTTATATGGTATGTTCCAGATCCTCCAAAATGCAGACAGTTAAATGAAAAGGAGAGTTTGAAGGATTTTCAATGTTTTAACCAAATTTACAGGTTTATTGTTATACTACTGTTCTTAGGAAGTGTTTCTTGAAGCGAAAGTGCATGGACTGAGATTTGATCAAAAAAGGTCCTCAGCTTTGCTTGATCTGTAAATGACTGGTTTAATGACTGGCCAGGTTAGGGGTGTTTAGAACTGTGTTGTGGGGAGTTGGGGGGGGGGTGTTAATTACGTTCCTGCTTCTCAGCCTTAGAAATCACCCTTAGCCTGGCCAGCCATCTTAGAAAAATCCCAATAGAAAGGTGAAGGGGTTTGGAACTATTATTACTGAGAAAAAGGTTTAAGAACTTTCTTTGGTTTTCTTCCGTATTGGGGCGGTGATATCTTGGATTGACCAAAAAAAGAAACCGGGTGTTGCCCAACCAAGTGGAAAACCTGCCTTTTCTTCCAGCTAAGCCCTTTCTTTTTCTTTCCTTATCTTAACACACTCTCCGTAGCCGCGGGCATAATGGGCAGATTGTTCGCCTCTATCTTAGCCTCGCTCGCTTCCCGGCTCTGGGAGGGCCGGCAACCCCGCCTGAGGCCCTTTATTATCTCTTGCAAAGTTTCCACTCTCCCACCTTACTTTCTCCACTCCCTGCCTCGGCCTCGGCGATTTTCCCAGCTCGCTCACCCCGCCCCTCCCGTCACGAGGCCCCGCCCCCGAAGGCGCCTTCCCGCTCCTGCTCCCGCCACCACCTCCTCCTCTCCCACCCTCCCGGCCAATCAGGGACTCCGGAGCGAGCTGGAAGGCCCGCCCCTCCCTTGCCACGGTCTCCCCCTCCCTGACGCCCTCCGCCCCCCCCCCGGCCCGCAGACCTGGGGGCTTGGAGCTGGGCGCTATGAAAAGTGTCTGCACAGTCACTTCCGGTAAGGGCGCTGCGGCGGGAAGCTCCCGGCGGGCGCGCCGCGGAGGGGGTGGGCGACGCTGGCGGGCCGGGCGCGGCGAGGGCGGCCTGGGGAAGGGGCGCGGGGGCTGGAGAGCGAGCCGGCCGGCGGCCCGCCGCCCGCCCGCCCGCCGGCCGGCCTCCCGCGCCGCCGCCGGCGCTCCGCCGCCCCTCCCCGCGGCCCGGCCCCGCCCCGCCGGCGGCCCCGTGACCGGAAGTGGCGCCATCTTGGCGCCTCCTGCGCTCTTGACAATAACAAGCCGGGCTCCTGGCTCCTCCGCCCCCCTCCCCGGCCCCGCCGCGGCTCCCCGCTCCCCTTTCCCGAGCGAGGGCGCGAAGGAGGAGGAGCTCCGGCTCCCGGCTGCCTGCCCGACTCCCGGGGGGAGCAGGCCCGCGGGCTGAGGAGGGGGACGTCCCAGCCGGCCGTGGAGCCGCCGCCGCCGCCGCCCCCCGGCTGTCTCGGGGCGCCCGCTTCGGATGCGCCCCCGCCCGGAGCCCCCGCTCTTTTCATGTTTCCAACAGGTCTCTCTTCCCCCCACGCCTCAGCCGCTGCCGCCCCGGAGGTCCGAGCCGCCCCCGATGCGAACCCCGGCACCCCTCCAGGCACCCCTGCCAGGAAGAGAAAGTTGAGCCGCGGCGGCAGCAGCAGCAGCAGCCACGAGCGCGAGGACTTGGAGTCCGCCTCGTCGTCCTCGTCCGCCGCCTCCACGCCCCGCGACGCCGCCTCCCCGGCCGCCTCGGCCCTCGCCTGCCTCGGCGTGGCCGGGGCCTCCACCAGCCACGCGCCGGCCGTGCCCAAGAAGCTCCGCTTCGACGACACGCTGGAGTTCGTGGGCTTCGACCCGAAGATGGCCGAGGAGTCCTCCTCGTCCTCCTCCGCCTCGTCGCCCAGCGCCGCCGCCCCGCAGCAGCAGCAGCAGCAGCAGCAGCTGAAGAACCGGAGCCTGCTGATGTCGTCCGTGCCTTCGGCGCCTCACACCAACGGCCTCACCAAAGCCACCACCGTGTCCAGCTTTGCCGCCAGCAAGCCCGGCTCGGCGAAGAAGTTAGTCATCAAGAACTTTAAAGGTAACCCGGGCGGGCCCGAACGGGCGCCCCGATCGCCTCCCCCAGCTTTGACACTCGGCCGATCACGTGCCGGGGGTGCATCTGTGGAACACTGTATGGATGGACTCTCCGATGCCTGAGCAATGAAGGGTCCAAGGCTCGTTAGGTTCCTGATGGGGAGGGGGAAATTAAAGCCCAGGTGAAAGCACCCCTGGGGCAGTTCTCTGCAGTCCCCGAAGTCTCACTTTCCCTATTGTATCTGATCTTTTCACTCCTGGTTGAGGATCTCTAACCGGTGGTTGGGATTTTGCAGGTGAGGCACTTGCATTCGGGAGGTTTTTGTCAGGTGCACACGGAACCTTATTTTCTTTGGCCTTTTTTTTGCTTTAATTCAAAGGCCTATTCTCCAGTCCCTAAAAATGCAAGTAACATCTTGCATAGTATAGAATAACATGATACTTATCATGTGACAACCAAAAATGTATTGGTTTATGTACTACATTTTTGAAACTTGTGGTCAAAGCAGTATCGGGGAAATTTATTTATGATCTCCACATTTTTCTCCAAAGGTTGGGTTTGGGAATGAAAATACTATGTACACAGAAAGTAGTAACTCTTTGGACCACTAGTCTAAAGATAGGGACAGTTACTGCATCAATATTTTTGACCACTGGTAAAAAAGTACTACCTACAGCCTTGAAGAGATTCTGTTTGTTTTGTGGTTGAGTATTATAAAGACCAAATAGAGAGTCTGCAGTTGAAATGCAATTGAGCACAATTTTTATCAGTTGTGTTCTATTTCTCTCTTACTTTTTCAACACCCTATACTAACATTCTCATTAAATGGAGCAGTAAATGAATGAACTAAACATATTTAATAACTAAGTGCCCTATGGCTAAATGTTAGTACAGAATCTATTTGACTATCCGTGCCATATTTTCAACAGTGTGATGGAAATATGATCTCAATTTTTTCTTAAACAGGAGGTTTATAATATTGTTTTGTTTTTAACTGTTTTTTTCCTATCTTCTCCCATCCCTAGACTCTCAGAAGTGTTGTAATCTTTCTGATGTGATAATAGACCATTCTTAAGTAAATATAAATTGTAATTGGTTAATAGGCACACAGTTAAACTTGAACATATCGCCAAGGATTTTTAAAGAGACAAACTATGTTCGTAATTACATTTGCATACTGGTCTCATAGATACTTTTTTCTCTTCCTCCTAAAATAAAAACACATTATTAAGACATTTGGATGTTGGACTTTCAAAAATTCACTCATTGCTATCAGTGAGGTTTATATTAAAGCCCAGAATTACACGATTCTTTTCATTTTAAAGATGCTACATGGCTTTTTGAGTCTTTTGGATGTTTCAGGTTTTTCTGTGTGTAGATGTAGTTTAAGTTAAAGCCTAGTTTAAATGTTTCTCTCCATTTCTGTATATGCTACAAAATTTTGGGGTCAAATAGATGGATTGGAAACCCCGCTGTGCTATAGACTAGCCCTGGTGATGGTGAGTTGACAAAACCTTACTAAAAAGCGTCAGCCTCAGTTTACTCGGTTGTAAAATTAATAATACCTCCTCCGAAGGACATTAGTAGGGAAAGGAAGATGTTTATAAACTATCCTTGTGCATTGTGAACGCTTTGTATTAAGTTCCAACACCAAATTCGTGTTGATTTCAAGTTTTCTACATAAGGAGATGACAGCGGGACTGCTGTTTTTTTTATCTGGTACTCTTCAATTTTTTGAAGTGTTGATATAAGTAGGAGAAAAAAATCCCCTATTTCATAGGTGAGTCCAAATGACTCGAGTAGGATTCTGGCATTTTAAATTTTATTCTTTCTACTAATCCTGTGTACAGCAATTACTTTGATATTTAGGTATACTGGTTCATACTTTACATTTAAAAAGCAGTAATCATATTGTATTTTAGGAATCCTTTCAGTACTGTATGTTATTCTCATATGACCTTTTATGTATCATCTAGATAAGCCTAAATTACCAGAAAACTACACAGATGAAACATGGCATAAACTTAAAGAAGCAGTAGAAGCTATCCAGAATAGTACTTCGATTAAGTACAATTTAGAAGAACTCTATCAGGTATGTGTTAAAGTTGATAACATGACTTGGTTAATATAAATTGAGAATGAAATATATATGGGCTATACTTTCCAAAAGTAAAATCAGTAGATTTTTGATTTCCTTGTAACTTCACAGCGTATGATTTTTTTTCATCATCACACCACAGTCTTTCACAGACTATAGATAGGTACAGTAATACTGGTATAAGTTGTACTTTTCTTGAACCCTTCTGGTTATGATTTGGAGTTGGAATACTTTGCATAATAAAAGATAATACCTGAAATGCAGTACTGTAGCCCAGATCCCAAAAATGACTTCTGGTGCTGTGTTACTCTATTGTGATATTTCTTCCTTAATGTGTTACTCCGAGCAAGTCTCAACATATTCAGATATTCTCCATGTACTTCATTTTATTTTTTTGTTTGTTTGTTTGTTTGTTTGACGGCCACACCTAGTGGCGCTCAGGGGTTACTCCTGGCTCTGCGCTCAGAAATCACTCCTGGCAGGCTCGGGGACCATATGGGAGGCTGGGAACCAAACCCGAGTCCGTCCCGGGTCAGCAACATGCAAGGCAAAGGCCCTGCTGCTGTGCTATCGCTCCGACCCCTCATTTTATTTTTTTTTTTTTTTTGGTTTTTGGGCCACACCCTGTGATGCTCAGGGGTTACTCCTGGCTATGCGCTCAGAAGTTGCTCCTGGCTTCTTGGGGGACCATATGGGATGCCGGGGGATCGAACCGCGGTCCGTCCTAGGCTAGCGCAGGCAAGGCAGGCACCTTACCTCCAGCGCCACCGCCCGGCCCCCCTCATTTTATTTCTTATTTGTAGTCTCTTTTTTTTTTTTTTTGGTTTTTGGGCCACACCCATTTGACGCTCAGGGGTTACTCCTGGCTATGCGCTCAGAAATCGCCCCTGGCTTGGGGGGACCATATGGAACACCGGGGGATCGAACCGCGGTCCGTCCTATGCTAGCGCTTGCAAGGCAGACACCTTACCTCTAGCGCCACCTTCCCGGTCCCTTATTTGTAGTCTCTTGTCACTTTTTTTCTTGTTCATTATTTGGGAAGGGGTATTGAACCACCACCTGACCATGCTCAGAGACCACTCCTGACTCTATGCTCAGGAGTTATTCCTGGTGTTTCTCAGAGAACCATCTGCATCTGGGGCTTGTTAATAGGACCAGCTGTATGCTAGCCTGAAGCCTTATATATGAGGGTATATCTCTCCGATCCTTATTTTTCTTGCTTTTTACACTTGTCTCATCTCCAGAGCTACACAACAGAAAGCCTATTGAGTAGTAGGTTGTATTTCACTGACTAGTTCTGAGGTGCAGATTAATTACTTTTGCTAAATTGGTGGTCTGCTTGGTGTATTTTAATGTAAATATATTTTTCAAATAGGTACATGTATGCATAGGAAGAACATAGTATTTGGTACTGTCTGCACTTTGAGAGAGGTGCTGGAGAGGATTTTCCCTCAAAGTCCTTATAAACTGAGAAATTAGTACTAAAATTGTTATACAAGTCAGATTAATAGAAATATATAATTTCATGCATGGATATGTTATCAAACAGGAGCTGGGATCTGATCAGAGTAACACATTAATATACTTTTTTAGACAGAAAAACTCTTGACATTTGGGGTCTGGATATTAATTTAGGAAGCTAAGCAGAACCCATTTTCACAGGAGAGAAACCAGCCCTGAAATTTTTGTAGTGGTAAGATGTCTCCTTCCTTCAAGGAGACTCTCCTTCACATAAAGTTTCCTTTATTTTTTATTTTTGCTTTAAGAGACAAGAAGATTTAGAGTATAATTCTTCATTTCTCTATGTGATGTTTTCCAAGCCACCCTAACTCTCAAGTAAATGCGTCACTTTGACAGTTCTTGGTCAGGGGGGAAGGGGCTATTGGACTCCCTGTGGACAAAGGGATGATTACTAATTGGGTCTTCTTTCTACAAAGGTATTTTGCCTTTCTGTATTTTTGTCACTTTTTATTATGTCAGCATATTTTTTTTGGCTTTTGGGTCACACCGGCAGCGCTCAGGGGTTACTCCTGGCTCCAAGCTCAGAAATTGCTCCTGGCAGGCACAGGGGATCATAAGGGACACCGGGATTCGAACCAATGACCTTCTTCATGAAAGGCAAATGCCTTACCTCCATGCTATCTCTCCGGCCCCATGTCAGCAATTTATTAAGAAACTGCTTACGAGGTCATACTTTAAGGGTTCAATAGCTTGCATTTTCGTATTATCTTATTATAATGATTTGAAGTTTTCATCAGTTTGAGTTTCAGAGTTGATAGACCAACCTTATATTAGGAGTCAAGACAGGTTTGGTATCTCGTTTTGTCTGCCTTTACCCTTGTGATCTTGGACAAAATACTGTAGCTCTTAGCTTCAGTTTCCTCTGTAAAATAAGAGGAAAATTCCTCGCCTATCTTCCTTTGAGGTTGCTGAGAAGAATCAAATGTAGTGCTTGTGAAAAACAAGTAGAAGTAGTGTGATAAAAACATAAAATGATATTGTCACCAAACTGTCTCATACTCGTAAGCCAGTGTATGTCATTTTCACTTGCAATATGTCAATTGAGATTACCAGTTCTATTGCTTGAAAAAAATGAGTCAATGCATGCAAAACACTCAGAGTGATGTCCAACACATAGTTAATAAAGCTATATACTATAATACACATTATAATGCTATGTAAGTATCTATCAGGTAGTACCACTACTCTCTTAAGGATAAGGCCACTTCTTTTGGCTGTAATGTTACATTATGTAAATGACTCCTGGGTTGTCCGGTAATAAAAGTTGAATTATGGAATTAAGACTTGGAAAGTCCTTAAGAGATCCAGCAGGCCAATATCTTTCGTTGCATTATAGCCTGCAAAGTAGACTCATTTTATTATCTCACTTAAGCATTGCAGAAATCCTTTGTGGGCTAGATAGGGTTGTAGTTATTATCCTACTGTTAATGTGGAAACCTGACAAGGTCTGAAGGAAGTTAAATAACATACCCGTCATTTGTTGACAGAACAGGGACTCAAACTTCGATGCCAAAGTTCCTGGTCCACTGCACTTTCACTACCATACTGCCTCACTAATAAACTGCATTTCAGAACCTATGCAGGGCAATATTTGAAGAAATGGTTTTACTTAAGGGGGAAAAGTTACCTTACTTTGTTAGCAAAGAAAGCAAATTTTTTCTATCTATACATGTATAGTGCTTATTTGGATATTCCAGTATTGCAGTGTTCTTTACATTCAATAATGTAATACTTTATTTCTGTTTTGTTTGTTTTGTTTTGGAGCCACACCTGGCAGTGCTTAGGGCTTACTCCTGGTTTTGCACTCAGGAATTAACTCCTGGTGGTGCTCGAGGGATGCCAGAGATCGAACCTGGATTAGCCACATTCAAGGCAAAGGTCCTACCCACTGTTTATTTCTCTGGCCCTTTATTTTATATTTAGAGCTTTGATTGTGAGTATTAATAAATCCTATTTACTTTGAATATTTTCCAGAGCTCTTCATTAAAAAATAACTTCATGATAAATTTTTAAGTTCCTCTTTCAAGCACTCATTACATACCTCAGTATTCTTCCTTTATCATGCATGAGAATTAATAGTTTCTATTATTGTATTTCTTCAGCTCAGTTTTAGTAGTAAAGCTTTTTCCACTTTTTGTTTTTCTTCAAACTTTATGTCTTCCTCAAGTGACTTCAAAAGCACATTTTTTTAGTTTCTCTTGTTTTTTTCTGAACCACACAGTTTATAATACTTCTTTAAATTATAGTCAGAGATTATTCTTGAGAAATAAAGCTTTGAGAAGGATGTAGGGGGTAAAATTATGTTATATCATGTGGATTCCAGGTGCTTGTTTGATTTTGACTACTTAGAGGTAATTTCAAGTGGAGCAAATATAGAAGTATGCTTTACCTGCTGTGCTATCACTCTGGTCTCACAAGATATTTTTGGGGGGTTGTTTATTTTGTTTTGTTTGTTTGTTTGTTTGTTTTTGGACCACACCAGCAATGCTCAGGGCTTACTCCTGGCTCTGCTCTCAGAAATCCCTCCTGGCAGGTTTGAAAAATCATGGGAAAAACTCCCTCTCTCTACCTCCCTTTCTCCTTCCTCCTTCTTCTCTCTCTCCTTTCCCTCTCTTCCTCTCCCTCTTTCTCTCCCTCTCTCTCCCCCCCATCCTTCTCTTCCTCTCTCTTTCTCCCTCCGTCCCTCTCTCTCCCCCCTTCTCCCTCTCTTCCTCTCCCTGTCATTCCTTTCTCTCTCTCTCCCTCTTTCTCCCTCCCTGTCCCTCTCCTCCTCTCTCTCTCCTTCCCTCTCTCCTCCCTCTCTCTCCCTGTCACTCTTTTCTCTCTCTCCCTCTCCCTACCTCTCCCTCCTCTCCTTCTTCCTCTCTCTCCTCCCTCTCTCCCTCTTACTCCTTTCTTCTTCCCCTTCTCCCTCTCCCCTCTCCCCCTCTCACTCCCTGTCTGTCTCTCTCTCTTTCTCTCTCTCTCTCTCTCTCTCTCTCTCTCTCTCCACTCTCTCCCTCTCCTCACTATCTCTTTCTCGGAAAAGAAAGAGACAAATAAAAAAAAAGAAAAAGAAAAATCATATGGATGCTTGAGATCAAATCTGAGTTGCTTTGTGGAAGGCTAATGCCCTACCTGCTGTGCTATCTCACTCTGGCCCCTGCACGATGTTTTTTTTTCTTTTGGGGGGTCCAGATCGTGCGACGGCTCGGGTTACTCCTGGCTATGTGCTCAGAAATTGCTCCTGGCTAGGGGGACAATATGGGACGCCAAGGGATCGAACCAAGGTCCTCCTAGATCAGCTACGAGCAAGGCAAACACCCTACCACTGTGCTGTTTCTCCTCTGCAAGATAGTTTTTATTGAAACTTATTTAGAAAAATATAAAGGGGGAGACAGGGAGAGTGTATTCAAGAGAACACAGGCTTCTCCAGAGTGGCCTTTGGCAGCCAAAGAACAGACAAGCAAGCGAGATATGTATTGAAGGGAGAACACAAGCTTCCCAGAGCAAGTCAAGTGTACTGATTTCTTTTAGTAGATCATCCTATATTAGGAATGTGCTACTCAGACCAGAGCGATAGCACAGTGGTGGGGCATTTGCCTTGCACGCAAATGCAGTGTTGGAATTCTGAGGTTCGCTCCTAGTGGTGATCATCCTCTGCGAGTTTGACAGGTTCTGTGTTTGGGTTAGAATGCTGTGGCTCCTTGGCCCATCAATGCCCAGTGGTGGTAAGTGGGTGGGGGGGAATCCTGAAGTTTATGTGGGGACGAGGCTGAGCCTAGTATATGCATGACATGGGACTCTGAGCCCTTTGAGCTGTCTCCATAACCCTAAAAAGAGTTACAAACTATTTTATATTATTTTTTAATCATTGAGAGTATACATAGTTAGACTTTTTGTGTTTGGGGGTCATAGCCAACAGTTTATTCCTGGCTCTGCTTAGGGATCATTCCTGAGCACGGATGGACCATGCAGTACTAGGTCTAACACGGGGCAGCTGCATGCAGAACATTACACTCCAGCTCTCTACCTTTATTTACTCATTTGGTATTGTAGCTTACAAAGAGTGTAACTGTTTGTTTCAGGGGGTACAGTATTACCATACCCATGAGAGTTGTCAGAATTCCTCGACTACACTCCATAGTCACAAACTAATAGTGCATCCATCTCGGGATAGATGCTTATTCATTGAAAATAAGATTTCTTTAGTGGTAATTGACTATAAAATAGATTCTTAGCAGGTATGACTAGCTATTGTATGAAAATGTGTATCTAACACGGTTGTTTTCTTGATCTTTAGCTTCATCTGTAACATTTTATATACTATGCTGGGGATCAAATCTAAATCCAATCCAATCAAATCCAAATCAGCTACTTGTAAGGAAAATGTCCTACGCTCTGTCCTAACACTCCAGCCCCGTCTTCATCCTAAAATTTGACTTTCATTGTGTGTGCTGTTATAAATTGGGTATCTTCACAGGGAAAGTACTTTTCTTGATGCCTTAACCTGTACAACAACTATAATAAATATATTTATTCATTTGTTTTGTATTTAATCTTTGCAGGCTGTGGAAAATCTGTGCTCTTACAAGATTTCTGCCAACTTGTACAAACAGCTGAGACAGATTTGTGAAGATCACATCAAATCTCAAATTCACCAGTTCAGAGAATATCCTTTCAAAACAAAAATTCTTGTGATTTTATGTCCTCCCTCCCTAACCTAACCCTTGTTATACTCAGTTTAAAATGAAAAGGCTGAATTTTGTAGGTTTTTTGTTTGTTTTTCTAGAGAAGGAATAACAGGTTTTTTTTTTACTTTTCAGCTTTTGTTGGGGTTCAAACCTACACTTTAATTAGTATAAATACAATTCATGGGGATGGAGTGATAGTACAGCGGATAGGGCATTTGACTTCCATGCAGCCGGCCTGGGTTCCATCCCAGCATTCCATATGGTCCCCCAAGCTTGCCAGGAGGAATTTCTGATCACAACTTCCAAGCATCACCAGTTGGGCCCCTCCAAAATAAGATATTCTTTTCATTCTAACCTTTCTTTTTTCTGTTGTTTTTTGTTTTTGCTTTTGGGTCACACCCGGCAGTGCTCAGGGGTTACTCCTGGCTATCTGCTCAGAAATAGCTCCTGGCAGGCACGGGGGACCATATGGGACACCAGGATTCAAACCAACCACCTTTGGTCCTGGATCGGCTGCTTGCAAGGCAAACGCCGCTGTGCTATCTCTCCGGGCCCACATTCTAACCTTTCAATTTGAAGAAAAATAAGCTTCTATAACCTGAAAATACAATACTTAGTTATGCCTAAGACTTGTTTTTTTCCTAATGAATTTCTGTGAGATAGAGTGGTTGAGTTTTAGTCCTACAATGATCTAACGTCGATCACCAGTATTCATTTCCCACCACCAATGTCCAAAGTTTCCCTTCCCAACTCACCATCAGTAGCCTATCTTTATGGCAGACACATTTCTTATCTCTTTTCTTCCCCCTTTTTTCACTTTCAGCACCGTGGTTTGCAATACTCTTATTGAAAGTGTATCATGCATATCATTTTCTCTCCTTTCAGCACCCAGTTCTTGTCCAGAGCGGTCATTTCCTACATCATTGTCATAGTGGTCCCTCCTATATCTTAATCACACTCTTCCCTCATTTATGGCAAGCTTCCTACCATAGACCATTCCGCCTGGCCTCATTTTATTGTTTTTGCTATTATTCTCATACTGTGATTATTATTATATCTCACAAGTGACCACAAATATTCTATGTCTCCCTGACTCCTTTCACTCATATTTAGGCAAATTTCATGGCTTCATTTTTTCCTAGACGCTGTGTAGTATTCACAGAATAGATATACTATAGTTTTTATCCCACTGAGTAGATGTACCATAGTTTATCTGTTATTAGGCACATGGGCTGTTTCCAGATTAGTGCTGCAATGAACATAGGAATGCAGGTGCCTTTTCTGCATTATTCTTTTAAGCCCCTAAGGTATATTCCCAGGAACAGTTTTGCTGGGTTAAATGGTAGCACGGTTTCTAGTTTTTTGAGGAATTAGTTGAGAAATACTGTTTTCCAAAAAAGCTAGACTAATTTACATTCCTACCAGCAGTGAGTGAGGGTTCTTTTCTCCCTGCATCTGTTGTTATTTTTGATGTGTGCCCTTCTCTGGTGTGATATGCTATATCATTGTTGTTTGATTTGCATCTCCACATGGTCCAGGATATATTGATATGAAACAAATTTGATTTCTTGGCAGTTTGATAAGGCTCACTTGTGTTGCAGGGTGTGTTGCTTTGCTGCTGCTGTAGCTTGAGGCAGAAAGGGGTATCTGCCTCACCTGTTCTGTGAAGGCCCCAGAGTTTTCAGCTCAGACCAGTCTACCTGGAAGAGCCAGAGGCCATCATTTTCTTTCAGAGCTTAGTAGAAGAGCTCGGCCATGTTTCTGCCAGGGAAATGAGGTTATGGATGGAGGCTGCTGGGTTTTCTGGTTGGGGGAGGTGACGGGGAGGGTCTTGGCCTGTCCCCATTCCACAAATACTTGAGTTTTCATCCCAGAGCCTCATCCCACCCAAGATGGTTTAGCTGCTCATACTCTTTGAGTTCAGTCATGGAGTTGGGCTGTTTCTTTCAGGGTGTTGGGTGTGGCCAGTGTCCTCTATATCTTGGATATTAATCCCTTATCAGGTAGGCATTTGGTAAATTCCTATCCCAAGGATGGTCTTAGTGACCTGGTACGGTTAGGTTTGAAAAGTAGTTTTTAAGTGGGATCTCATTTTTGATACATTTTGTCCTGTTAGAAAGCACTCGTTTTATTTAGTGTATATGGTAGTCCAAGTTTAAACCAAATATCTTGACATTGTTTATATTAATTGCACTAAACACTTTAAAATATCCTTAACCCAGCTCATGGATTCGTTGGATAGTGTTCTTTTCCTGAAGAAGATAGATAGATGCTGGCAAAACCACTGTAGACAAATGGTAAGGTTGAAAAAGCATTACATTTCAGCTAAATATTGTAGTTAGAATATGGTCATTGTAATTATCAGAAAATATAGGAATGTCTGTCTTAAAAGCTTTGTAATAAGTATTGCCTAGATATTTGCTCTTGCTCTAAGCTAAAGCCTCCTTTTGGTTGAATTGTCTTTTTTAAAGTTAAAAGTACCTCATTTCAAAAGTTACATGATTTTGTGTATCAGTCTTGAATATCCTATTCATTATTTGTGTTACCTGTGAAAGATAATTAACAATTCTTAGAACATAGCATTTTCGGGGCCGGAGAGATAGCATGGAGGTAAGGCATTTGCCTTCATGCAGAAGGACGGTGGTTCGAATCCCAGCATCCCATATGGTCCCCCGTGCCTGCCAGGAGCAATTTCTGAGCGTGGAGCCAGGAGTAACCCCTGAGTGCTGCTGGGTGTGACCCCCCCCAAATAAAAAACAAAAAGAAGACATAGCATTTTCTTTTATTCTCTCATCATCTACAATTATTTTATAATTATTTTATACTTATATTCTGCAAAATAAAGTAGTAAAATTAACTGATTTCCCCCCCAAATTTGGTTTAGATTTTTTTTGGGGGGGGCCACACCCGGCGTTGCTCAGGGATTACTCCTGGCTGTCTGCTCAGAAATAGCTCCTGGCAGGCACGGGGGACCATATGGGACACTGGGATTCGAACCAACCACCTTTGGTCCTAGATCAGCTGCTTGCAAGGCAAACGCCGCTGTGCTATCTCTCCGGGCCCTTGGTTTAGTTTTTGACAGTGATTAAGGGTCACTTCTGGCAGTGTTTAAAGAGCACCTACATGAACCTGGGGCATCTGCTTGCAGAGTATGCATTCCAGCCCTGTGAGCCATCTACTCAGTAGATGTACAGTTTAAACTACCTTCACCCTCAGCACTGTTGCCAAGGAAAATTGAATGAACATCTCCTTGATTCCCTTTTAACTATTTTGTTACTTCTCACATTGCAAAGAAATAACAGGATATATATTAAATCTCTTTTCTGAGAACTGCAGAAAGAATAGGTCAATAGGTCAATGAAATGGTATGGGGATATTCTCAGGTAGATCGGTTTCTCTGCATATTTCATCCTAATTGTTTAGCATATATGCAAAAGATTCCTGAAATCTTATTCTTACATTCTCAGCAGCAAATACTTCAGCTTCACACAAAATTAAAATCTGTTTTATTTCCTTTTTTTCATTGGCAGATAATGATCAGGAGCATATTTTTGTTTCTGGATAGAACTTACGTTCTTCAGAATTCGATGCTTCCCTCCATTTGGTAAGGATGTCAGAAAAATTAGGAAAATATGTTGTTGCAAATCATAGTTAAACATTAATTACACTGAAAAAAAGAAAGGAAGTGATACTTCAAATATCCTATAAAAATTCACATTTGGCTTATAGACTTGTAATTTTGCCTTATTTGTTTCACCAAAGTCAGTATTGAAGATGACTATTCTCTGAAAAGACGGTAATTTCTGAACTTTCTTTGTTAACCCATGAGATTATAGTTTTCTCTGAAATATGAGTGTGTACAGTTGGGTTCCTGACGTCAGTGTACTCTTTTTTTAATATTATGGAAAATTCCATGTATATATCAAAATAGACCATTATAATGAACTCTTCCACCAAGTTCCTAGCATCTAATTAAACAATTATTAGAGCTTACTGATTATTGAATACTGTAGTCAGAGATAAATGACCAAGTAAGTCTTGAGAACCTGTAAACCAAAGACCACAATTATATCTTTAAACTAATTTTGTCTCTTTGATTTGACTATACTATACTAACAGAAATCAATAAAACAAAGCTTAGTTATGGAAGAAGCTAGAATTTAGCTTCTGTTCTCGTTAAGGACAAAATATGTTTCCTGAGTGCTTTAATGATGCGACTTAAATTTAAATGTGTGGATTTTATCCTTTCACAAACTGCTTCAAATGCTAAAGCCCCATTAACATTTGGTGAGAAGTTAAATCTCTTCAGAATTGAGTGGAGGAGGAGAAAGGGAAATATGAAAGGATGTGGATAGGAGCCAAGTAGTCTCAGGTACATTGGTGGTGTTAAAAAAGGACAGAACTAAATATCCAAGCCAAAGACAACATCAACATAATCTAGAGACTCACACTTGAACAATTTAAACTTAAACTGTGCTTGTTATACTGGCAAGAGGGATAATGGGGGAAAGGGGTGGTTGGATGAGATGCATTTGGAGAACATTGGTAGAGGGAGGCTGACACGTGGTGGGATTGGCTCTGATTCATTGTATGTCCAAAACCCAACTATGAAGGACTTTGTAAATCACAGTGGTTTCAATAAAAATGATGTGATATTGTAATCATTAACTCAGCTTATATATTTCGTTTTAGGGATATGGGCCTGGAGTTATTTAGGGCCCATATAATAAGTGATCAGAAAGTACAGAATAAGACAATCGACGGCATTCTCCTCCTGATAGAACGGGAAAGGAATGGTGAAGCCATTGATAGGAGTTTACTTCGAAGCCTCTTAAGCATGCTTTCTGATTTGCAAGTAAGTTAACTATTCTTTCTATGGTATGTTTTGTTTTGGGGCCATACCCAGCAGTACTCAGCATTCAGGAATCCTGGTGGGTTCAGGGGACCATGTGGGATGCCAAGAATCAAACCTGGGGATTGAATATAGATTAGTCACATGTGAGGCAATTGCCCTCCCCACTGTACTATCGCTCCAGCCCCAAGCTAATTACTTCTTACAGCTGATTGCAATACCATATTGATGTTTTGAAAACTACTGTTATAATGCTGTTGACATGAGAACATTCTGGGTACTTATGCATAATTAGCCTTTTCATGTTGTATCCCCCTCCCAGATTTACCAAGATTCTTTCGAACAACGATTTCTGGAAGAAACTAACAGGCTCTATGCAGCTGAAGGCCAAAAACTAATGCAGGAAAGAGAGGTATTTCAAAGTCATGATTAATATGCCTACACTGTCTCACAATAGACTAATGTTTTTTGGTGGGTGGATCTCCCCAGTGTATCACCCAGGGGTTTAGCTAGTAGGATAGCCAATGCCAGAGGCTCAAACCCAGAGCTCTGTGGATGGCAGGCATATACGCCAGCCCTTTGAACTATCTCCCTAGACCTATAGTTTGTACCAAAGTGGGCACTACTATGCTTCACTGGGGCACAGAAGTAGCCTTGAGTACAGTTGGTGAGCTCTGTTCACATAAAGAAGGGATATTTCTGGGGAGTACTAAACAATAGGATTTCCTTAAAAGGGGCCAGAGTTAGGCCCAAATAAGTTTGAAAGTCTCTGCCCTATATGCAGAGAGCGTATCCTTTGTGTGTATCTTCCCAACATTGTGTGACACACTCTTTTTGTTCTCTTAAAGTTAGAATTTTGGATTCTAGACTATACCTATAATTTTTACATGTGATTAAACCCTGTTATATTTATTTGACAGGGATGCTTTTAGGATCATTTGGGCTTGGTATTTTCTGAAAGATGTGGCCAGGAAAACACTAACATAGTTATCTTTGTAGGTTCCGGAGTATCTTCATCACGTTAACAAACGTCTAGAAGAAGAAGCAGATAGACTTATTACTTACTTAGATCAGACCACCCAGTAAGTATTATATATGCTTGTTAATCACTCGAGTCACTTTAGATATCCCCAAACATGTTAGTAACCATTTTGATGTGTGACTGGAGAGTTGGACAGTGCAAGCATATGTTTCCCTTGGTTAGATGTAATCAAAGGTTTGATTATTGGCTGGATGTTTGTTTTTAGGGTAGAAAATTAAAATAGTAATAGAGGTTGATTTGATCTTTAGAATCTTCACACCAAGTAAAATTCGGTGGTAAAAGAAGCATCCTTTACTTATTTGACAGGGATACTGAGGATCAAACTCAGGATGCTCATACATGTGAAATGTGTACTCTGTAACTGAACTCCATCCCCTGCCCTTTTGGGGCTCTGTTATTGCCAACCAAAAAGTTGGTAATGTAAGCAGCATACATGACTTATTTACCCTCCTAATAAAAGTAGAAACTGCTTAAAGCCAAGAAAGACTATAGAAATATTTCATGATGTGAATCAATATTTTTAAACATGCAGTATTTACTAGGGAGCATTACTTTCAGCACACATTAAAAAAACTATTTTAAACTTTACATAGAATGCATTTGACCCCTGCCCCATCCTCAGGCTTACATCTTCAGCAAAATCAAATACCTATGATCTTAACTTTCTTTGTAGGAAATCATTAATCGCTACTGTAGAAAAGCAACTTCTTGGTGAACACTTAGCAGCAATTCTTCAGAAAGGTAATTGGCAGTTTATAAATAAGAGCATTTTAAAAGGTTGCTCGTTGTGGCTGATTATCCTGAGGATTTTCAGAAGATGCCTTTTCTTACCTCAAGTAAATAGGATCATAGTGATCCAGCAATACCAACAAAGAAACTGGAAATTTGAGAATGATTAACTTAAAGTAAGGCTTCAGTCAAGAAAGACATTCCTTTTTGCATTAGTATTTGTTGCAGTGGTCCTCAAACTATGGCTCACGGGCCACATATTGTATTTGTATCTGTTTTGTTTCTTCATTGCAAAATAAGATATATGCAGTGTGCATAAGAATTCGTTCATAAGTTTTGTTTTTACTATAGTCAGACCCTCCAATGGTCTGAGGGACAGTGAACTGGCCAACTGTTTAAAAAGTTTGAGGACCCCCTGGTTTATAGCATATAAAACCCAACACTTCCTCTAACCCGGACCTGATAGAGTAATGTGAATTGTACTTTACCAGTGCCACAAGTAGGCAGAAGTCTTACGTTTCTTTCTAATCACCTTTATCTTGCTTCAATGTTCTTGCTTTATCATTGGCTTATAATACATAAATTTTAGGAGGGCAGCTTTGTACTTATGCTATAAGTTTGTCTATTTTTATATTTAGTATGTATTTATGCCAGCCAGTTTTTATAAGCTCATTTATGCATCTGATCTGCCTAAAAAAGGACACACACTGTTCTATATTTATTTTATATTTAATTCTAACTCAGAAAGATGATTTTTTAAGTTTCATTTAACTCAGATCTCTATAAACTCAGACTAATAGTTCAGACCAGTATTATAAAGATAACTTAGGATACATTTTGATAAGATACTTGACATCTTAGCCCACTTTTTTAATACTCAAATTTTAAAATTCAGGTTTAACTAATCTCCTTGATGAAAACCGGATTCAAGAATTATCTCTACTTTATCAGCTTTTCAGTAGAGTTCGAGGTGGAGTTCAGGTTCTGTTACAACAATGGATCGAATACATTAAGGTATTGTTTATAACTCTGATTCCCCACCCCGTCATGGCTTATACCTGGAGTTCTTATTAGCAATGCTTTTTTACTTGGTCAAGTTTTTTAAGTAATGGGAACTTTGGGGACATTCAATTTGATAATGAAAGCTATATGAGACAGATCCACTATAAAAACTACCTTTTTAAGGGTTAGAGAGATAGTACAGCAGGTAGGGCTCTTGTCTTACTTGCAGCTGACCCACACACCGTAAGCCTATGGGGAATGATCTCTGAGCATATAGTCACAAGTCAGGTCAGAGAGCTGCCAGATGTGGATCCCCAAAAATAATTCTTTTTGGGCCTCAAACAAATTTGCATTTTTTTGTTTTCACAAAATTAGTATAGATTTTGTTTTGGAGCATGTGAGATGCTGGAGATCAAAGCCACCTTACTCACTTTACTATTCCTGTCCCCCAGATGTATTTCTTGATGTCAGACATGATTTCTAGCTCCAAAAGAAATAGAGCAGTGAACAAAGGATAACACAGAAAAGATTTTGCATTCAAAATTTCATTGTGGGGTGGAGGCAGAACAAAAGTAGAAAGGTGCTTGTCTTGCATACTACTGACCCTAATTCCATCTCAGCACTGCATATGTCTACCAAGTACTGCCAGGAAATGTGCCCAACATCCCACTTCATTTTTCATTTCAGATTGCCATGTTTTAAACCACCAAAGTAAATATTTTCATAAGTAAGCAAAAGAGCCCACACATTTATAATAAATACCACATTATAATAATATATCTTATAGTTATTTCTTTCATATTTATAATTATAGCTGTGAATAGTCTAGGTGTTTTATCACTCAAAATAGTTTTTATTGGGGCCAGTGCGATAGCTCAGTGGTAGGGTGTTTGCCTTGTATGCAGCCGACCCAGGATGGAGTTCAATCCCTGGTGTCCCATATGGTCCCCCCAAACCAGGAGCTGTTTCTGAGCACATAGCCAGGAGTATCCCTGAGCATCACTGGGTGTGGCAGAAAATTTTCATTATCTGTGGTGTTTAAATAAAATAATTAATAAAAATCATAAAATAATAAAAAAGGTTAAATTAAAAATAGTTTTTAGTTTCCTGACTTTCTAAACGGCTTTATTTTGCTTTATGGAGTTTTTTTAGATGTATGCCAACTTAAATTTTTGAGATTGTTTTCATTGTATACAATTTTAATAAACTATGGCAATACTTGTTTTTCAGGCATTTGGCAGCACCATTGTAATTAATCCTGAGAAAGATAAAACCATGGTTCAAGAATTGCTGGATTTTAAAGATAAAGTTGACCACATAATTGATATTTGTTTTATGAAGAATGAAAAATTCATTAATGCCATGAAAGAAGCATTTGAAACATTTATTAACAAAAGACCGAACAAACCTGCTGAACTGATAGGTACTTTCCTAGTTATTTAATGTTCTTCTATTCATAAAATTACATTAGTTTCAATTTTTTGGTAAAGTTGTGGTAATTAACACTTCAGTGATTCCAGTTTGCTTAACTGGTGGATTAAGAATCTGTATGTGGGCCCGGAGAGATAGCACAGCGGCATTTGCCTTGCAAGCAGCCGATCCAGGACCAAAGGTGGTTGGTTCGAATCCCGGTGTCCCATATGGTCCCCCGTGCCTGCCAGGAGCTATTTCTGAGCAGACAGCCAGGAGAAAGCCCTGAGCACCGCCGGGTGTGGCCCAAAAACCAAAAAAAAAAAAGAATCTGTATGTAAGAAATAATTTTAAGTTAAAGGACATCTTACAGCCTACATATCAAGCATATTGTTATTTTTAATTTTATATGACACTGTCTCCATTTACTTTTGTTGTAAAGAAACTTAAAAAATAAAAATTTGGGCCGGAGGGATAGCACAGCAGTAGGGCATTTGCTTTGCAAGCGGCCAACCCAGGACCAACAGTGGTTCAAATCCTGGCATGCTCTGGTCCCCTGTGCCTGCCCGGAGATACTTCTGGGCAGAGAGCCAGGAGTAACCCCTGGCGCTGCCGAGTGTGGCCCCGAAACCCAATAAATAAATAATAAAAATTAAAAATAAAATCTCTGGTTTTCAAGCCCACAGCAATTTAGAGATGGATTATTTCTGAGCATCTTAAGGTTCCCAAAAAAAGTAGAACAGAATTACAGTTGCCATTGGTCAAATAACTGTTCGGAAAGATACAAAGATCTGTGCCCGTTTATTAAGTGGAAAGATGCAGTACACTGAAGTTCATTTCCGTTTTCCCTCCCCTTACTGTCAAGAGGAAGAGTTACCTGAGAAGGTCTAGTGTCCTCTCTGTCAAAAGGATAAAATTTGTTGGCCTATTAATCCGGGGGGGTGGATTTGCCTTTTGTAATATATCTGATTTGTTTTAATAGAAAGCAACATTTAGGATTGCTTAGCATTGTAAAAGGGGCACTCCAGAAGATTGTCATATCTTCAGTGACTGACGATAATAATAACAAGAGACTGTATGTATATATAGTACCTACCCCAGACAGGATACCCTTACTCCATTGTACTGAACATCAGCATAATACTAGGCATACCTTAGATTTCAGAAGACTTAAGATTTGAGGTCAGTCCTTCATATTATTTCAGTGACATTGCAGTCACTTAATGTCTCCACCCTGATTTTGGAGACTTCAAAGTGCAGAGTACTGGCCCAGGGATATAGCTCAACAGTAGAGAGAAAGAGGGTCTTGCATTCAAATTTCAATCCTGTGAGTGCTCTTTAGCAGCACTCCTCCCCTGACCCCCCAAAAAAACTTTGAAACAGTCAGTATTGGGCATCATTTAATCAGTAAACACACTTTTCCTTCATTTTAGCTAAGCATGTAGATTCAAAGCTTCGTGCTGGCAACAAAGAAGCCACAGATGAAGAACTTGAAAAAATGTTAGATAAAATTATGATCATTTTTAGATTTATCTATGGTAAGTATTTTATTTCAGTATTTTTCTATCTAAACTAAACAGAAACTAGAAAGTTAGATTTTAAATTCTATTTAATTTATTAAATAAAGATATCAGAGTTTGCGAGGTTCTTTATATAATTGTCTTGTGCTTTGACTTCTCCATTATAAGAGCCTTGACTTTTGCTACTTGTTTTGATCATGAGAGTATTGATATCACAGCCATTAGTTAACTAAAGATTTCTAAAGAAAGATTGATGCAGGTTTGATTTTTTGTAATGTCTGGAAAAAATTTACCTCCATTTATTTTTTTCTGCATTTAACAAACTTGGATCAAATATTTAAATTGCTTAGAGTAATACTGTGGTTTTATTAAGGATTCTGATGCAGTTTTGTTGATTTCTTTTTGGAATGTCGATGAATTTTGTTTTGTTATTTCATATAGGTAAGGATGTTTTTGAGGCCTTCTATAAGAAAGATTTAGCCAAACGCCTGTTAGTTGGGAAGAGTGCATCTGTAGATGCTGAAAAATCAATGTTGTCCAAACTTAAGCACGGTATGTTTTTGTTTCTTTTCTTTGATTTTTTTTGGGGGGGATGTTTGCTTGTGTTTTTACTCTTAAAAATCAGTTGCCTCTTTAGTTGTCAGTATATGTTTATACAATGAAACATAAATTGAGTAATAAACTCATGAAATTTCCATCCTATACTGTATATCTTATATATATACTATAAAATAACTTATTGTGGCCGAGTACAGTGGGTTTGATCTCTGGCATCCTATATAGTCCCTCAAGTCCCATCAGAAGTGACCCCTGATTGCAGAGCCAGGAGTAAACCCTGAATACCACTCATTCTTAGTATTTCTATAAAATTTTCCTTTTAAGTAATAATAGTACCACAGAATTAAGTAGTGGTGCTTACACTTTGAAGTAAAAGTTTAATTTTATTCTTACAAATAGTTACAGGTCATATTCCATATAAGCTTTTTATTTCATGCTCTCAATTTCAAATTGTTTCTACCACTTAAAATATTATAAATGTCTGATCATCTTTAATAGAATGTGGAGCTGCTTTTACTAGCAAACTTGAAGGAATGTTTAAAGACATGGAACTCTCAAAAGACATCATGATTCAGTTCAAACAGGTAAGAGTGAGTTAAACTCTTAATTTCTCAAACAAGTGTGTTTCATTACCTCCTTATTGTGTACTGTATTGAAAAGTATAAATAAAAACATGTATATGTTGTAACACTTAATAGCAACTCAGATGATACTGAAAGTAGAGAAAAGGATTAACCATGAAATGTGAGTATATTTAGCATATATTCCTAGTACACACCCAAGATAACACAAGCTGAGAAATAAAATATGTTGAACTAAAATCTGAGTGAGCAAATTTTAGCTCGATTGTGAGAACAGCTTTCTCCAGCATCTAATTAATTGCTGTTGGTTATTTGTTTAGAGGCAGTAGTCGAGGGGGAAGAGGACAGATTTAATGACCTTTAGAAGTGGTTGTAGAAGACCTTTGGATACATTGGGAATGAAAAGCTCTGTCCAAAGTTTTGAAGATATTGATAGATCATTTTGAAATGTTTAAGAGCACTGATAATAGTGATGGAAAATAGATATCCGTAGTTTTAGTAGTGATTTATTTACTACTGTGTTGCTAACGTGAGAAATAAGAGTAGAAAAAGATGACTGAAAAAGAGCACCAGCATAATGAGTTCTAGTAGGTGCAGAATAGGGTTTCTGTGCTCTGCTTTTTCCCCTTCTTCGTTCCCCACTGTAGGTCACACCTTTAGTCAGTGAAGCCAATGAAGGACCCGTGACTCTGGCTGGCTGGTGGGATGAGGAAGGGGGATTGCTGCAAGGTGTTCCATAGGGTTCTCCAAAGGGGAGGGGACTACAGGTGGAATGGGGGAAAGATGGAGAAAAGATCCCAGCTGGATGTGAGAAGTTACTGGTGCCCATGCATTGTTATGTGATCCTTTGAGCCATTGTAACATGGTGTTCACCTATGCATTTTTCCTTGTGTACTTAATAATAGTTTCATTTATTTTCAGTATTTTTAAATGCTGCCTTTATATTTTAAAAATAGTCAGTATTTGCATGTGATTTTATAATGGGGTTGTTTCTTTAATGGGCCATGATTATGAAATAACATACACATTCTAATTTAAATTTTCAGCATGTGTTTTTATATTTTTACAGTATATGCAGAATCAGAATGTACCTGGGAATATTGAACTAACTGTGAATATTCTGACAATGGGTTATTGGCCAACTTATATCCCTATGGAAGTTCATTTACCACCAGAGGTAAGAGTTTTGTCTAGGTTTTGAGTTAAAAAAGTAAACATTCTTGTATTTGTAAGTGTACCACCACCAAATTCCACTTGTGTGCATGTTTTTAACTCTTCTCATTTAATTAGATTATAGTTAATGATGCAAATCTCCCACTTGAGCATGACTTTCCCTGACTCGTCTTTCATTTTCCCAGATTGCATCCATCCCTTTGCCTAGCTCTTATATCAGCCTGGGTGCTTGAATTGTTAGGGTTCTTCAGTAACCTATTAGGAATGAAGTCTAGACAGGGTATCGGACTAGAGTAATATTGACAATACTCCATGGAAATGGTCCTGGAATTACAGAAAACAGATCTCCCTCAGAAGGGTGGGAGTAGAGGGGCTGGAGAGATAGTGCAGTGGATAGAGCACTTGCTTTTCATGAGGCTCAAAGGCGTTTGATCTCTAGTACTCCATATGTTCCCTGTAGTCCACACGAACAGATCCCTGAGCATAGAAGCAGGACTAAGCCCTTAATACCACTGGGTGTGACCCGAAAACAAAAGGAGTGGGTAAAAATTAAAATGGCTTATTTTTCATAATTGGAGTGATATTACTGTTGCTAAGGTACTTGCTTTGCATGTGGCCAACCCAGGTTCAATCCCCAGCACCCCTTATGGTCCCCTTATTCCAAGGATAATCCCTGAGAGCAGAGCCAAAAGTAAGCCTTGAGCACTGTCAGTCATGGCCTAAGAACAAAGCAAAACCAAAAAGTGCATATACAGGAGAGATAAGAAAAGTAGAACTTGAGAAACCATTTATTTTTTCTCAGTGGCAGTTAAGATGAATGTGTTGCAGAAATAAAGAAGTGAGGTTAAAGTTAACAGCAGTTCAAAGGCACAAAAACCATCAGAAGCGAATGTTTCAAAATTAACCAGTTTGGGAATTGAATTAGAATGTTCCAGAATTATCTAAGCGTTTTCACATTGATGAATATTACTAATTTCTGTTGGTTGGGGAATCATTACCTCACTATAAAATGATCAGTGGATCTATTACATATACAGACCTTTATTTTAGGAACTTTTGGGACACATCCAATGGTGCTGAGGAACAGGGTCTATAGTTTCATAAGCTTCGAAAAATGATTACTCAGGTTGTGTTTGTATATGAATATATGGATGAGATAAAAGTGATACTGGACACAAAGATTAAACAAACCTTTATTTTATTGCTTCAGATGGTAAAACTACAGGAGATTTTTAAGACATTTTACCTGGGTAAACATAGTGGCCGAAAACTTCAGTGGCAGTCAACACTGGGCCACTGTGTACTAAAAGCTGATTTTAAAGAAGTAAGTAGATATTCCCAAAAAACTTAAAGTTCACCTTCATCTTTGATACTGAAGTCAAGTCTCTTGACTGGAAGGTTTAAACTGTTTTATAAAGGTATCTTAAATATATGCAAGACAGCTGATAATTTGTCAGTTTTGTGTATGATTTAAGAGCATGGTTTTCCCCATAATTGAATGTCCCTGGTGCAAAAATCACAAACTCTTTTATCCCAACTTTTATATGTCTCTGGATCTACCAGTTTTAGACAGAAAACTTCTTGTTACTGGAATCAAGAGAATACAGTGGTATTAGGGGAATATTTCTCATACCTATTTTCAAAATTTCTAAAGCTTTTTTATAATCTGACTGAAACAAGTAGAAAATACATTGAAATTGATAATTATCATGACACATAGTAAATCATTGTAACTGATTTCATTATACGGCTTAATAAAAGACCTGTAGGAAGGTCACCCAACTCACATCCTCACTTTGGGGTAGGTTACATGTAAATCTTTCACTAAACACACTGGCTTTTCTGGATAATGTTAACCCATGTTTCTAAATCCATTTTTCGAAATTGAAAAATGCTTTTCCTGTAAGAAATGAGTTATTTGATTAACTTTTCTTGTACGTTTAAAAAACAATATCTAAATGCTGCTGTTTTTCCCAACAGGGCAAAAAAGAACTCCAGGTCTCTCTCTTCCAAACTTTGGTGCTGCTAATGTTTAATGAGGGAGAGGATTTTAGTTTAGAAGAGATAAAGCAGGCTACTGGAATAGGTTTGTGTTGAATCATTCTAACCGTAAGCATTCAGTGTACATTATGCACTTCCCTGTGGTAAGTAAGAACTTTTTAAGGAGCTACAAAACTTCCACCCAAAATTCTGCATAGCATTAGACCACGGTGAACTGCCAGTTAGGAAAACCTTCATGAGGGATGTGAGTCTTAAGGTTGGCTTCGAAGCATTAAGCAGAAGCTTAGCTCCAATTAAAAAAAGGCATAAATGCAATGAGAAAAATTGAGAAAATACTTTTGAGATAGGAATGAGCAATGTGTTGACAGGTGCTACAAAAAGTGTTTTGAGGGGGCCTACCCCAAGTGGTGTGGAGGGTCTCTCCAATGCCAGAAATAGAAGCAGACATTTGGAAAGCTTGCTCTCTAACAGTTTTAACCTTTTTCCTAGGCCAAATATGTTTAAGTAGCAATAAAATGTGTTAACAGAAGCAAGATGTGGAGAATTTTGTAAATATGGTAAAAATAATACCCACATCATAAGGTCTCAAACATGTTGCTTGATTCCTTTTGATTGTTCTCGAATAAAAAGGAGGGCAGTTTGGAGCATAAGGAGATTTCAGTCCACAATTTAGTTGGGTGATTTAGATGGAACTAAGGGTTTAGACTAGGGTGAGGCCATGAGAATGGATGGGACATTTCTAAATAAGTAACTACCAGATACTTAGAGGATAGAAGATGAGTCCAGGGTCCAGAGAGATGGCTCAGAGGGCTTGAGTACATGCTTTGCATAAGGGACCTCAGGTTCAATCCTCGGCACTAAATGGTCCCCTAAGCACTGTTTCGAGTGACCTAGGTGCCTTAAAAGATGGTTCCAGGGTCATAACAATTGGAAAAAGGACACATTGTTAGGGCTTTCATGGGAAAGATGATTAATAAAATCTTGTACATAGACATATTGATGCAGTTAGTTATTAAATTGGCCACATGGGAACTGCCCTTTAAATGTGGGGCTGAAAGGACCAAAGTAATGATTTTGACCCCAATACTATTTATGTTCCCCCGAGCATTTTCAAGTGTGGCCCAGCCCCCAAATGGGGAACTGAAAAACAGTGAGATGTCATTATTTGAGATTTAGTAGTTATGTAATTAGAATGATCAAGTGTTTAGAGGACACCCAGGAAGAAAGGGCGTTGGTTGAAACAGGAAGTCATCTGTGACCGTAGGGGGAAATTAGGAACAGTTTCAAAGGAGGGACAGAGAGGATATCTAGATTGAAGTGGAATGTTGTTTGCCATATTGATGAGCTAATAAAGTGATTAAGCCTCTTTCTTCTTCAGAGGATGGAGAATTACGGAGAACACTGCAGTCATTGGCTTGTGGCAAAGCCAGAGTTCTGGCAAAATATCCTAAGGGCAAAGATATAGAAGATGGAGACAGGTTTATTTGCAATGATGATTTCAAACACAAACTCTTTAGGATAAAGATCAATCAGATCCAGATGAAAGAAACGGTATTTTTTTTATCATTTTCCTATTCCTGTTGCTCTGGAATTTTGTATTCATAACAAAAATGGTTTTAATGTTTTTATGCCTATAGTATCACAATAGTGTTAACTTTTCCTGTGATTATAGTAACAGAAATAACTTTCAGCATTAGTTTGGGGTTTTTCTTTTAGTGAGGGAAATGTACTCTTTTGGAGCTTGATGCTCAATGTAGTTTTATTTATTGTATGACAACATCACATCTTTTTAATTTTTTATTGAATCACCGTGGGGTACACAGTTACAAAGTTGTTGATGGGGCTGGAGTGATAGCACAGTGGTAGGGCATTTGCCTTGCACGTGGCTGACCTCAGACTGACCCAGGTTCGATCCCCGAGATCCCATATGGTTCCCAGAGCCTGCCAGGAGCGATTTCTGAGTTTCAGTCATACAATGTTCCAACACCTATCCCTTCACCAACATATACTTCCTGTCAACAACGCCCCTGGTTTACCAGCCTGCCTCTATGACAAATACTATTCTCTCTCTCCCTACCTCTTGAGCACTGTGCATGATTTGCTTTACTATTACTTAAAGGGTATCCTGCATATCACTTTACCTCCTTTAAGCACCCAGTTCTTGTCCAGGGTGATCATTTCCACCTATCATTGTCATTCTCTCTCTCAACTTTACTCCCCACCCTTTATGACAAGCTTCCTACCTGACCCTCATTTATATTATCTTTGGGTATTATTCTCATAGTATGTTCTGTTGGATTTTTGTATCCCACATACGAGTGCAGACATTCTATCTTTCCCTTTCCCTCTTTTATATGACTATTATGTCTGTTATTTGACAACTGAATTTCATAACTTCTTAGAACTATAATGAAAATTGTAAGAAACATTTGTTACCTTTACTTAAATCCTTGTGATCATTCCCATATTATAAGTTCATGGAAGTAGCTCTTTTGTATTAAAAGTATTAAAAATGTCGGGGCCAGAGAGATAGCATGGAGGTAAGGCATTTGCCTTGCATGCAGAAGGACGGTGGTTCAAATCCCGGCATCCCATATGGTCCCCCAAGCCTGCCAGGTGTGACCCAAAAACCAAAAAAATCTATTTAAAATGGGGCTGGAGCAGTAGCACAATGGAAAGGACATTTGCCTTGTATGCAGCCAACCCAGCACCAACCTGGTTCAATCCCCTGCATCCCATATGGTCCCCCAAGCCTGCCAGGAGTGATTTTTGAGCACAGAGCCAGGAGTAACTCCTGAGTGCCACTGGGTAAGGCCACATCTGTCCCCAAAATAGTAAAAATGTGAGGCTGGAGGGATAATAAGTAGGTAAGGCATTTGCCGTTCATGCAGCCAATCCAGGTTCCATCCCAACACTGTCCCCTCAAAAATGGCTGAGTTTGGGGGTGGTGATGGATTCTTTTTTAAATTTTCAGCAAACTTTTATTAAGGAAACCAACTGTGACATTCAGTTCAGCAAGGTCTAATAATACTAGAAAATACTAGAAAAGTTTTCATGTGGACCAGTTCAGTATCTCAAACAGGTTCTGTCTTTTTGCATCCCATATGGTTCCCCAAGCCAGGGGCAATTTCTGAGCCCATAGCCAGGAATAACCCGAGTGTCAGTGGGTGTGCCTCCCCCCCCAAAAAAAAAAGGCAATGTAGTCCCATAGAAAATTATTGTATGATGGGCCAGAGAGATAGTGTATAGTGATAATGTATAGTGTTGGCCCTGCTTCAAACCCAGGCACCACAAAAGGTCCCCTAAGCACTACCAGGTGTGAGCCCTGAGCCACTGCCGGTGGTATCCCAACCTTTTTACCCTTCTTAACAAAAAGACTTGTGATCTGACTTTTAAGACTGTTAATGCTATTCCGGAAAGAAACCACAAAAACTTCCAAGTCATTGTAGTGCTTAAGATATTTTTGGATTATTATTTTTATTAGGTTGGTAAATTGATTACCAAACAACTATGTGTCTGCTCTTCTTGAAAAAGATAAGTATTAACAGTGAATTTCTAATTTTTATCAATACAATTTTTTCTGTTATCTACTTTTAGAAAACAACTCAAAGATGGTGTTGTTATATTAACTAATACTGACATTACTTTTATTGGTACAGGACAAAAAGGGGTTAATAGTCATAGTTTTTTCTGGCATACTATTTACAACGTTCTTTAAAGTAATTTAGTTCAAGTATTAACAGGTATGCCATACATATATATCCCTTATATACAATTTGTAATATTAACTTTTCAGGTAGAATTCCTAAATTTAAAATCTATTGTGGGAGGTCCAGAGAGATAGTACAGTAGACAGGGAACGTGGCTAGCACATGGCCAACCCAGGTTCAATTGCAGGCATCCCATATGATCCTATGAGCCTGCCAGGAGTAACCCTGAACACCACTAGCGCTGGAAGTAGCTCAGAAACCAAAATAAAATAATATTTTTTGGTAGGTTGAAGAGCAAGCAAGTACTACAGAGAGAGTATTTCAAGACAGACAATATCAAATTGATGCTGCGATTGTTCGAATTATGAAGATGAGAAAGACCCTTAGCCACAATCTCCTTGTTTCAGAAGTATACAATCAGTTGAAATTTCCAGTAAAGGTAGGTACTTCTGTGTTTTCACATTTGGCTTTCTATATATAAAGGAATTTTAGTAGAGTCTTTTATTGGGCATCATCATGTGATTAGGAGCTTTGCACTGAAGTTTGCTTTCTCTTACAGCCTGCTGATCTGAAAAAGAGAATAGAATCATTAATCGACCGAGATTACATGGAAAGAGATAAGGAAAATCCGAACCAGTACAACTACATCGCATAAAATATTGGCCTTGGGAGAGGAGCATTTGTTTGTTAAGCCAGTGGATAACTAATCAGTTGATCCTGTATTATTTGACTTCTTTTATACTACGGATGACCAAATGAAGCATCGTAATGGAGTAGTTGAGGTGGACTTTTTCAGTGGTTAACATGCCCAATTAAAGAGTAATACTTACCTTTACGAAGAATGTTGTTGAACTCTTTGCATGTTATTTAGTATGATGTGCAGAAAATCCTTAAGAAAGTACCTGGTCTTCATTATTCCTCTTTGGAACTGGGGAAGAGGTCCCTATGCCTAATAAAACAGAGAAAGGGGTTCTTATACACCATTAATTATTAAGCAAAAGGTTTATTTGCTTAAAATGTCATTTAAAGATACTTAAACTGCATGCAGACTTTATTTACTGTACAGAGTTCTGGATGTATTTATCAAATAGAAAAACCACCCTGAACTTGGTTGTTAACCTGTTTTGTGATTTCCCTTGAAAAGAAAAGAGTTGTCATAGATAATTGATATTTTACTAGGTATTGTTCTGTTACATTGAAAGGGATTTGGGGAAAAAGCTTATTTGAAAATAACTTTTCAAGCAGAGGGACAGTTGCTTATATAATCTTTTATATATATACACATCCTAGAATTTTCTCCTGATTATGGGATGTGTGTATATAACTTAAACCCTGAGTTGGTTGTGCTAATTAAAACAGGTACTTACAAAAATAGCTGAAATTGCTGATGGGATTATAACTAGAAGAATATGATAGGAGAGAAAAATCCAGCTCTTCATATTTAAAATAAATACTATTTGAACATTGCAAAAGAGACCAAAACCCACATGTTTTGTAAAGTTTTACAAGAACAAAACTTAAATGACTAGTTCTCAACTTCCTTTTAATTGTTGTTTGGTCAGTTTTGTCTTTAACTTGGACCAATTGTAGATTGTACAGGCTTCCTAGGATTTAGCATTCCTTTTTACCAAAGTTTTTTTTATGGGGGGGAAGCATCCCAACTCTCCCCTTTGTTGGTAACAAAGCCTTTTCTATTTTCATTCAAACTTTCTGAAACCTTTCGTATAAGTCTTTTCTCATTTTCCTCACATTGCCCCTAGTTGACATTTTCAAATTCTGGTCTTGCTCCTTTCAACACTGTTTACCGATAAAATTTCTCATGGCCGCTGGACACCTTTCAAGGAAATGACCAAGGATTGTTCATACATAGAAAATAGCAAAAGTGGTGTTCTCCAAAATGATGCTGTGTCAGTGGTTTTTTTTTTAATTATTACTATTATTCCTTGTTTATTTTCCCTTGAAACTTTGAAGGAAGGAAAAGCAAAATAAAGTTTTGTTTGACTTTTAAAATCTGGACAGCTTTAATACTTTTTGCAGCCACATATATCTTAGACTATTTGGAGCCATTAGGAAACACCTAGGTCCTCACCTTCGCTAGAGACTTTTGGTTCTAGTGTCTACAGTTGTTTCTTGAAGTCTTGAGATCAGCTATAAAAAGTTGCCTGTTTCTAATTGTACCAACTTGCACACTAATATTCTGTGGTCCTAGAATCACTTCCTCGTGTTTTTTGGACTTGCCTATATTTTCATAGCTCCTCCTGGGTCTCTTATATGAGCTTATTGGAGGACATTGACCTATTCCCCCTTCTCATGGACCGTCTGTGCCAGTGTTGGGATCTCTCTTCTGTGGTCTGAAAGATGTAGTAGACCTACATCACAAAACCTGATAGTTATTCTTCGGGAACTTTTCCATAGTCTTGGTCCTATTAGAGACTTACCACTGGAAGCTGTTCCCTTCCTTCCTCGAGGCTTTTCATTTTTCAAAAACTTGATACTGTTTCAACTGAAAATTGGTGAGGCTATTAAACAAGTTTGAGGGGAGCTGTCTATGAGAAATTGAGAAGTCATGCAAGCAACATGAATTGTGACTTTTGGTTCGTTGTTCTGTATCAATTGAATTTTTGTGCTCTTTTCCCTGTGTACGTGGTGGTTCTATTTTTCTCCAATAAAAAGTTTTATTTAAAAAAATTTCTGGAACAGCTCTTGAAAATTTAATGTTTTGTCCTTTTGATTGTTATGGTTTGATGATAATGCATAATGGATGTGGAGGATAGAGGATGGGATAGGGTACGTATTCTTAAGCATCACTTTGTAAAAATTAAGTGTTAATATGAAAATGGTCTTACTCAAATCCTCAAAACTCAGTTTCCTGTTCCATGAAGTCAATATGAAGCTAATCTTATTGGTGTGGGGGTAGGAGTAAGATCATTGTCTTCTTTTTGACATGATACAGGGGTCAGCTCATGATGCCTATGTGTAGTGACCTCAATTTTGCTCCTGGCACCATGTAGTCCCTGAACACTAATTGTCCCCAGGTGCTGCCCCAGAGGTCCTGAGCACTGCTAGAGTGGCCCTGGTCATCTGTAGCACTGCAGGTCCCAAGTGGCACTGCATCTCCAGGCCCTCACATTGAACCACCTGCCCAGTTGGCCCAAGAATCATGACCCTCTAACCTCATGGTCCCTATTCTTGTTTTCTAGACACCATGATTTTCAATGAAATGTTGACAGTAATCTCAGGCATGCAATTCCAATCCCACCACCAGTGACCCAGGTTCCTTACTAACCACTTCCCCAATATGTCTTCTTTACACACTTAAATTATTATAGCTTGGATCTCATGCTTAGAGTAATGTTGGGTCTACTGGTTTTAGATATATGTATATGTAATATACATATAGATAGATATATATAAAGATAGATACAAATTCATATAAATATGTATATGATAAACATATGGTCACCTCTAGACCACAGATGAGCTCAGGGTCTCAGTCTTCCAGTCTACTCATTTTCCTCCTCCATTTCTTTCCCTGGCATTTTTGTTTCTGTGATGGAGAGCGCTTGTCCACTTTTTTTTTTTGGTACTTCCCATTCCCTAGACATAGTATTCTGTATACCACAGATTAGCAGGAACATCCAATATTTGTCCTTATCCTTTAGACTTGAGACCCTACAATCCCATCCTTGTTGCAGGGGCTGGAGCAGCAGGAAAGGTATTTACCTTGTAAACAGCTGACACGGCTTTAATTCCCAACCTCCTGTATGATCCCCAGAATCCTGCCAGGAGTGTTCCTTGAGCACAGGTCCAGGAGTTAGCTCAGATAACCACCAGATGTGCGCCTTCCCCCAAAAAGAACCTTCTTGGGGCCAGAGTGATAGCACAGCGATAGGGCACTTGCCTTGCATGCAGCCAACCCAGGACGGACCTAGGTTTGATCTCCAGCATCCCATGTGATCCACGCTTGCCAGGAGCGATTTCTGAGTGAAAAGCCAGGAGTAACCTGAGCACTGCTGCTGCGGACTGTTTTATCCTGATGAGATAAAAAGTTCCTAAGCAAAACCTTCGTTCATTTTCCCACTGGAAGTCAAGCGGGAGCACGAAGAGGCGAATATGAAATATGAATTATGAAATATGAAATGAATGAGACCACACAATGCATGGGGACTTGCGTCTAGAAAGACGAAGACAAATTTATTTTTTGAGCTGGGTAGCTTTTAAGGTTGAGGTTTGGAATGCAGGGTGTAATTTTTGACATCAAAGAGTGGGAGATAGTTAGGGAAACAGAATGAAAGACCATGGATAAAATTTGCACATTAAAGAACCGATACTGAAGTTGAAAAGAAGTTTTGTTTTGGGTTAGCTTTGTTTTGGGTAAGCAGGAGAAAACAGGTAATTTTCAGCGAAGTAGGAAGAGAGAGAAATGTTTTAGAGTTTTTGGGGAAAACTGAAAATTGTTTTACTATGAGCTAAGTTTTGGAAAAAACATGATCTTGGCGCCAAGGTAGCAAAGATCACAAGAGCTGGTTAGTGGGAGACTTTTGGCGGGATTTGTACTGTCCTCCTTTGTTAGAAAGAATTACTAAGGCCTGATTTTTAGTAATGGTTAAAAATAAAGAGAGAGATAGTTACAGCCACTTTAGAATTATGGCCAAACACTCCATGCAAAGGGTCAACTGATTTTGACTGCTCTAAGCGGGCCTTTTTGGCAAATAATTCTTTTTCAGGAGTGCAACACTTTTAATGTGTGCCCTTCCTGAGTAGGGTGCAACACACTGCTGGTTGTGGCTCCCCCCAAAAGAACCTCAATTGCAGAGAAATGCGTGACCACATCCCTGTGACTGTATATACCTCAATTCTGTCATTGAGCAACTAGGTTTCCATAGCCTGTCTATTAAAAAACACTTATTACGAGCTGGAGAGACTACAGTGAGTCAACCTGGGTTAAATTCCCAGATCCCAAGGATTTATTCCTGAGCACTGCCTGGTGTGGCCCCAAATCAAAAGTCCACTCCTTTATAGTTAATTGTTAGCAATTTGGGGCCAGGTTTTCTCACGATAAGGTGCACCTTGAGAACCTTCCCAAGCCAGAAATCAAGAAGCCTTTTTTGAGGGAATTGTTTCCTTGGTTGTGGCGGCATTGGGCTTTCCAGGGGTGGTTTTTGGGTGGGGTAATACCTCGTAATTCTTAGGAGATCAAGTTCATGGGGGCCAGAGAGATAGCATGGAGGTAAGGCGGCTGCCTTGCATGCAGAAGGCCGGCGGTTTGAATCCCGACATCCCATATGGTCCCCTGAGCCTGCCAGGAGCAATTTCTGAGAATAGAGCCAGGAGTAACCCCTGAGCACTGCCACGTGTGACCCAAAAACCAAAAGTAAAAAAATAAATCCAAGTTCACACACAAAGCTTGCACTCTAGACCTTTCACCCTTCTGGAAGCTTTTTGAATCTGAGTCTAATGAATGATATTAACATAAAAGCTAGCTTCCTTGAGATTTTTATCATTTGTGTTTACAGTTTTTATCTGAATTTATGCTATCTTATAGCATCTATGTCTAAAGATTGCCAAAAGTCCTTTTATTTTTGGATTTTTGGCCACACACGGTGACGCTCAGGGGTTACTCCTTGGCTATGCACTCTGAAATTGCCCCTGACTTGGGGGACCATACGGGACGTTGGGGGATCGAACCATGATCTGTCCTAGGCTAGTGCCTGCAAGGCAAACACCTCACTGTTTGCGCCACCACTCTGACCCCCAAAAGTTCATTTTAAAATCATTATCTGTAGTTTTTGTTAGTTTGGGGGCCACACGCAGTGGAACACAGAGCTTACCCTGACTCTGCTCAGAAATCACTCCTGGTGAACTCCAGAGACCATGTGGGATGTCATGGAGCAAACCCAGATCAGCTACATACAAGGCTGTCCTCCCCCACTATGCTCTCTCTCCAGACACTTGAGGTTTTTGAAGTCTTTGGACCCTTTCCCTTCCCTTCATTGCTGTTGATTTTCTTCCATGACTAGTGTTGCACACATGCTTCGTGTGTGGTACACACCAGAGATCATATTCTACGTTGTACTCTCACTTAAGGTTGACACTCGTTTAGTGGGGTGCTTGCACAGTGCTCACCTCAAGGTTCACAGTGCTCATACACATGATTGCCAGAGGTTACACTTAGTCGTGGGGCTTGCTTCAGACTGTGCTTCCTTTTTTTGGTTTTTGGGTCACACCCAGCAGCATTCAGAGATTACTCCTGGCTCTGCTCATAAATCGCTCCTGGCAGGCTCGGGGACCATATGGGATGCCAGGAATTGAACCACTGTCCGTCCTGGGTCGGCTGTGTGCAAGGCAAATGCCCTACCGCTGTGCTATCTCTCCGGCCCCAGACTGTGTCCCCTTAATTCCACTACACACCTGGCATATTGGGGGACTCAGGATTTGATCAGAGATTTTCCAGACGGGCATTCTGGGATGCTGTGATATTCTGTGGGTCTCTTATCTGTAAATCTTCTTTCACTCGAGTTGTTTTCTGTTTGTTTTAATGACCATTCTGTTTAATGCTATGAGTGACAGGAGTGTTATAAACATGTTCTGTTCTCTCATCTACATAAAATTGCCAAAACAAATGATTCATTAAAAAAGAAAAGAGCATAGGGCTGGTGAGGTGGCGCTAGATGTAAGGTGTCTGCCTTGCAAGCGCTAGCCAAGGAAGGATTGTGGTTCGATCCCCCGACGTCCCATATGGTCCCTCAAGCCAGGAGCAATTTCTGAGCGCTTAGCCAGGAGTAACCCCTGAGCATCAAACGGGTGTGGCCCGAAAAAACAAAAAAAAAAAAAGAAAAAAGAAAAAGAAAAGAGCAGCAGTAATGGGAATGTGGATAATTAGACTTGCTGTGGTATCCTTGCTAATCCTTCATTAATATTTTTTCAGATTCCCACCCCCAAACTGCTTAATGTCTGAACAGTGAAGAAAATTTGTTTTGTACAAACTCTTGGTATGAATTTAACTCTTCACTGAGTCATTTTCCTTGCTGGCAAAAGAAAAGTCTTTGGGGCCCGAGGATACGACTCGAAGGATTGTATGATTTGCATACAGGAACTCTCAATTAAATTTTACATGGTCCCAAAATCAATTGTGCTCTAAAAGAAAGGAGGTGCTTAGGTATATCTAGTGATTCTGGACCATAAAAGTACATGGCATTGTACATGCCAGCCATTGTTTCTCTACTTCTTGACCCTTTCTTTTTTGGAACAGTCTTGATACATTTTAAGTTTCACAATCCTAAAAGTCAGAGCGATAGTACAGCCAACCTGGGCTCAATTTCTGGTATCCCATATGGTTCCCCAAATGGTTAGAAGTGATCCCTGGACAGAACCAGGGAATAAGTCCTGAACGGCCCCAAACACAAAAAAGTACAAATAAGTTTCATAATCCTTAGATATTGTGACCAGCACAGTGGGTTTGGTTTTTGTTTGTTTGGGGGCCACACTCAGCAATGGTCAGGTGTTACTCCTGGCTTTGTACTCAGGAATTACTCCTGGCAATGTTCAGAGCACCATATAAGATGCTAGAGATCTAACCCAGGTTGGCCATGTGCAAGGCAAACACTCTACCCCCTGTGCTATCACTCCAGACTCCTATATTACTTACTTTTGTAGTTCCAGGGGACTTTTTTGTTTGGGTGCCACACCCGGTAGTGCTCAGGGGATAATCCTAGCTCTGAGCTCAGGAACTAACTCCTGTACTATCCCTAGAAATAATACCCTCTGTTAAAAAAATGAGGGCCCACATCCAACAGTGCTATATAGATCTGGGGTCACTCACTATCATGTTTAAATTAGCAGCATGAGCCTGGCTTTTTCAGGTGGTGCCAGCCATCAAATTTAGGTCCTCACATAGGCTAGGCAGGTTCCTGTCCTTACCAATAGCAAACTCGCTGGTCTTCACTGGTAGAGCTTCCTTTATTTCATGTAAAAGATAAACATCCTTTGCAGGTGGGCTGGAGAGATAAATAGAGCAGGTCTATGGCCCTTTTTTGAATGTGGCAAGCTCAGTTTCTATTATGGGTACCACAGAGGATTCCCCAAGCCCTACCAGGACTGATCCCTGAGCATCAAGTCAGAAGTAAGCCCTGAGCAAAGTGAATATATCCTCAAAAAAAATTCACCCACTGAGACATTAGAATTTATTTATTTATTTTTATTTTTAGACATTAGAATTTAAATTTGCAAAGGCTAAAAACAGATCCTCTTGAACCTCTAATTGTAAGATAATCTTAAAACTAACTTTTGGGCTGGAGAGATAGTAAAAAAGGTTGGGTAAGGCTCTTTCTTTCCTTTTTTTTATTTAAACACCTTGATTACATACATGATTGTGTTTGGGTTTCAGTCATGTAAAGAACACCCCCCCACACATAACTACATGTGGTCCTTTGAGCTGCTTGAGTGCTGCTTGAGCACAGAACTAAGCATCCCTGGGCACAAAGCTAGGAGTAAGTAATCCCTGAACACAGCTAAGTATGGCCCCAAAACAAAAAATTGTTGTTTGTTTTGGAGGGCCAAACCCAGCAGTGCTTGGATAACTCCTGTCTCTGTACTCAGAAATAACTCCTTGTGGTGCTTGGGAGACCATATGGGATGCCGGAGATTAAACCTAAATTGGACACTTGGAAGGCAATACTCACTGTATTATCTGGACCCCGAAAACCTAATTTTTTATTTTTAAGATCAATACGAAGGCTATTGTCTGATAATTATAATAGGATTAAACTGTGAAGTAAGGACCAGAGCAGAGCAACAGTACAGAAGGAAGGGTGCTCATCATGGACGTACATGATTGTGATTCAATCCCCTATACCTCATAGACCTCTGTCCCACCAGAAGTGAACTCTGAGCTCAGAGTCAGGAGTAAGCTGGGTGTCACCCCCAATTTAAAAAAGAAAGTAAATCAGAAACAAAAATCCACCAATTTTTCAAATATTTAAAAATGAACAGTATGCTTTGAGTCCATGGAAAAAGAGGGTAAAAAAGCTCCCCCAACAAATTGTATATGATTTTGAAATATTTTAAGTAGAGCTTTTAAGGAGAAATTCTTAGAATTAAACTCTGGCATATATTTCTGGGCATGTTGTGACCACATTCAGAGCAGTGATTGAGGACACTCCAAGTCATGGTGAATCAACAGGTATCTAAGGAAAGGTTTAAGTGTTCAACTGGATTATAATTCAGCCTTTTGGGGGGAGTCACACCCGGTAGCTCTCAGGGGTTACTCCTGGCTCTGCTTTCAGAAATCGCCCCTGGCAGGCACAGGGGACCATATGGGATGCCAGGATTCGAACTGCCACCGATACTGGGTCAGCTGCATGCAAGGCAAACGTCCTACCACTGTGCTATCTCTCTAGTCCCTGTAATCTAGCCTTTTGAGCTATCTCTTTGACCCTAAGGATATCTGATATCTGTATGTATATACAGATTTATATGTAAATATATACATGTATGTATATATACATATATAAAAGTATATATACACTTATATATAAGTGTACATATACTTCCAGTCTGCTAAGTCTGGGAATTGGCCCTCACCATTCTAAATCTACAGCCCCACTCCAAAACAGTAGTATACCCTCATTACTACAACTGTTTGGGGGTCTCGAGTAAATACATTTTTATTGGGGAGGGCCCAAGTTATAGTACAGCAGGTAAGGTTCTTTGCCTTGCACGCGCTGAATTGGATCCGATCCCCTGTACCCCATATAGTCCCTTGAGTCCTCCAAGACTGATCCCTGGAGCACAGAGCCAAGAGAGCACTGCCAGATATGACGCCCAAATCAAAACCAACAAAACCTTTCCCCGCCCTTTTTCTTTCTGATTTGGGGGAGCACACCCAGTGTCACTCAGTTGTTAGTCTTATCTCTACTCTCAGAAATTACTCCTGGTGGGCTCTGCAGATCGAACCCAGGTCAGCGGACTATAAGGAAAATGCCCTCCCTATTGTCCTTTTACTCTGCATGTCCCTGTTTTTGTTTTTGTTTTGTTTTCTTTTGTTTTTAGGGCATATCTGCACTGAATAATCTATCACTACAGACTGTAATTGGGTGAGCATATGGGATGCTGGGGATCAAATCCAGGTTTACTGGATGCGAAGCAAGCAACTTAACTGCTGTACTATCTCTCCTACCCAACAAAACCATGGTGCAGAGAGATAGTCCAAGGGTCATGGGCCCTCCCTTGTTTTTGTAGTCAAAGGTTAAATCCCAGGTATCACATGGCAATGCAGGGCCTGAACTGGTCTGATCCTTCAGCACTTGGATTGAACCACTTGCCTGATGGGCAAAACTCCAGAGGAGAGTCGCTTCAGGTCTCCTGCAGGCCTCTTGGAAGCACCCAAACCCCAATCCCAGGATACTATTAATCTTCAGTTTCTACCTCAAGGATTTACAAAAGGAAGAGGGGCTGGGGAGACAGACAGTTCAAAGGTCTGGAGAGCATTACTTTGTATGCATGACCCTAAAGTTGGTGAACCCTCCCAAATAAGAAAAAGGAAGAGCACAAGAAACTCCATGTAACTGAAGACATGAAGGACAAGATGGAAGAATAAAACAGAACATTTTGAAAAGTGATAGGGAAAATCAATGAAACCAAACAATATATATTTTGAAAACTCACTAAAATGGATTCCTCTCACATGAAAAAAAAGAAATTAAGTTCTCACCATAGATACACCCCTGTAATTTATGAGGGTGATAGGTGTTGTGAATATAAATTCAAAACGATGGCTAAAATGAGCATGTTCCTTAAAAATACTTTTAATAAAAGGCCCCACCGGAGGCCAGAGAGATAGCATGGAGGTAAGGCATTTGCCTTGCATGCAGAAGGTCAGTGGTTCAAATCCCAGCATCCCATATGGTCCCCCGAGTCTGCCAGGAGCAATTTCTGAGCGTAGAGTCAGGAGTAATCACTGAGTGCTGCCGGGTGTGACCCAAAACAAAACAAAATAAATAAATGCAGAGTTCTAAAATGTTTTATTCTTTACTGCAGGGTTGGGGATTTAAACTACTCCTATGTCTACTTGCTCTGATGTTTGGGGATTACTCTTTGGGGTTACTCTTAGGGAACCCAAGGCTCCCACATAGTTTGCCTTTGAGCTAGTCCTTTGAGCTATCTTCTCAGCCCCTGTGATGTTTATTTGCAACAAAAATAAGAGGCATTATGAGTCCTTGTAGCTATTTCACTTTATTTGCTTGGAGCTCTTTGATTTGTTGCTGTTTGGGGTTTTACCACAGTAGTTGCTCAGAGGATACTTCCAGTTCTGTGCTTGCGACTTGCTGCTGGAGGTGTTCATGTGAGCATGGAGGGAAGGGAATCTAACTCTGTCCTGTGTGCAAAGTGGGAACTCAGCCCACTGGCTATTTCCTTCGCCCCTGGGACAATCTGGGTGTCTTATGCCTTTTTATGTCTTGGAAAGTTCTCAGCCATCAGTTTTTAAACTATTTTTAATTGAATCACAGTGAGATACAGGATTAAAAAGTCTGTTGATGATTGGCTTTCAGCACTACAATGTTCCAAAATACATCCTTCACCACTAGTTCTCCAACTCCCCGACTCCCCTCACCACCATTATTTTTTTAAATAAGATCTGTGTCCGTTGGGGTCAGAGAATAGAAAATAGGATATTTGCTTTGTGTGTAGCCAACTTGGGCTTGAACCCTGGCACCCTGAACCCTCCAAGAAATGAATCCTGAGTGCAGTGCTAAAAGTAACCCCTAAGCACTTTGGAGTGTGGCCACCGCCCCCCCCCAAATGCCTCTTTTGCTCATTTATAAACACTAGTACAGGGGCTGGAGCACTAGCACAGAGGATAGGGTGTTTGTTTGCCTTGTATGCAGCTGACACAGGTTCAATCCCTAGCATATCCCATATGGTCCTCTGAGCCTGCCAGGAGTAATTTCTGAGCACAGATCCAGGAGTAACCCCTGAGTACCACCAGGTGTGACCCAGAAATCAAGCCAAATAAACAACAAACAAATAAGTAATAAACACTAGATGCAAACTTTGTTTCTCTGATGCTGCCTATATAGCTCATGTGTTCTCATTGTCTTCAGTTCTTTTTGTTGCTCTTTTCCAATGGTTTTTATGAGTTTGCATTCAAGCTAACTAATTGGCTTTGGCTTCTTCCATTCTGCCTTTTCCATTCTTGTATTTGGAAGGGGGGTTGTCTGTTTTGGCGTCAGACCTGGTAGTGCTTGGGGGTTACTCCTTAGCAGTGTTCACTCCCAGCAGTGGTTGTTTCGAGCATAGCCTGATGCTGAGAATGGACCTCAGTTTTCTGCATGTAAAACATGTGCTTTAGTCTATGGAACCATTTATTTTAATTTTTAGTTTTAGCAACTACATAGCTTTAGTTCTATCTATATAGAGCTCAGTAATTGAATGGATGTTTTCTACATCCCTTTTTTTCTGTTTTTGTTTTTGGATCACACCCAGTAGTGTTCAGAGGTTACTCCTAGCTCTGCTGTCAGAAATCCTTCCTGGCAAGTTCAAGGAATCATAGGGATGTTGGAGTTGCCATGTGGAAGGCTAAAGCCCTACCTGCTGTGGTATCTCACTCTGGCCCCAACAAGATAGATTTTTTCTTTTTGGGGGCCACACCCTGTGACACTCAGGGGTTACTCCTGGCTATGTGCTCAGAAATTGCTCCTAGCTTGGGGGACCATCAGGGGATCGAACCAAGGTCTGTCCTAGCTATGTGCAATGCAAACACCCTACTGCTATGCTATTGCTCCAAAGGCTAGATACCTTTTATTGAAACTTATATAGAAAGATATAAACACAGGCTTCAAGAGCAAGTCAAGTGTACTGGATTTTATTTTGTTTTTGGTATTTGGGTCCACCCAGTGGTGCTCAGGGGTTACCCCTGCCTCTTTGCTCAGAAATCGCTGCTGGCAGGCTTGGGGGACCATATAGGATGCTGGGAATCAAACACAGGTCTGTCCCAGATTGGCAGCTTGCAAGACAAATGCCTTTCCTGTTAATTTATTTCATTATAAAGTATGCATCACATAGTTGACATAGCCAATTGTAATACATTTGTTTCCAGATTATTATTATAAATACTTATTTACATTATTATCACATTACAATATTTTTACAAAAAGTATATTATTACTTTTTGTAATATTATTATTACAACATTATTACAATAAGTATAGAAAGAATAAAAAGAAGAAAGTAGAGTAAAATTAAGTACAGTGACAATCAAATTTGTGAAGTATTTCCAATGAGGTTATTAAGTCATTGTCAGATTTTTAAGCTCTTGTTGTTACCTAACCATTCTGTTACTTTATTTGTTTTTAAACATTAAGTAACTCTGGCATCTAAATTGCTGTGTTCCTATGGGGATGATAGTATTAAAAAGTGAAGTGTTAAAACTTCTGCCTGTGCCTGTCTGCCTGTGCTTCTGAATCCCTGAAGATTTCCTCAGAGGCCTAGGGAATGCACCCCCAAAAACTATGTTTTGAAGCCGCCCAGTAAGTACATTATAGCTGTGGGGATCGCTGTCCAATAAGCTAAGGTCTCTGGCCGTGGAGGCTCTGCCCTGCTGTGCTTTTGTTCACTCTGAGGAATTCAAGGGAAACTTCTCCTGCCTATGCCTGTCTGCCTGTGCTTCTGAATCCCTAAAGATTTCCTCAGAGGCCTAGAGAGTGCACCTCCAAAAAAATGTCAACTAGAGGCAGCAGAAGAGCGCGGCTGCTTCACTTCGTGGCTGTGCACTCTTTCTAACCAATGAACCCCACCACAACACGCAGGAAAAACCACACTAAAAGCGTGACAATGAGGAAACCTCGCAGGCAAACACCATCCACAGAGAATGAAGACGAAAGCTTGGATGACCTAATAAATTCCAACCACCTGATTAAGCTCTCAGATAAGTTTAGAATAGAAATATGGAATATGTTCGTAGAACTCAAAAAAAGCATAAATCGATCTGAAGAGAACACAAAGACAGAAATCAGAAAACTCCAAACTGAAATAACAGATCTGAAAAACACTGTTGCTCAACTGAAAACCTCAGTGGATAGCCTCGCCAACAGGGTATCAGCAGCTGAGGAGAGCATCAGAGTACTGGAAGATGTGATGCAGAAAAACTCAACACAACAGAAGAAATTGGAAAAGAACCTTAAGACAAACGAACAGGCAATGGAAAAAGTACTCAAGGCATGCGAACAGATAAAATAGAAGTCTTTGATAAACTCAACAGAAACAACATAAGAATCATTGGAGCCCCAGAAACACAGGAAGGAGATCTCCAGAAAGAATCAACTGTCAAAGACATCATCAAAGAGATACTCCCAGAGTTAAAGACTACATGCAATCAAATCCTGCATGCCCGAAGAGTACCTGCTAAAAGAGACCCAAAGAAAAACACCCCAAGAAACATCCTCATTACAATGACAAATACATAGAGATAGAATACTGAAAGCAGCAAGATCAAAAAGGGAAATTACATTCAAAGGAGCATCCCGAAGACTTACAGCAGACATGTCACAAGAAACTCTCAAGGCCAGAAGACAGTGGTGGGATATTGTGACAAGACTAAATGAAATGAATGCCTCACCGAGAATACTGCACCCAGCCTGACTCATGTTCAAGTTTGAAGGAAGAATACATAGCTTCATGGATAAACAACAGCTCAGAAACTTCACAGATGATAAACCAGCCTTAAAGGAAAAACTGACAGGTCTACTCTAAGACAAGAGAGACCAACAAACACAGCAAACTTATTTACAAAGATGACATTAAATCCTATGTCAATTAAAAGACACAGAGTGGCAAAATGGGTCAAAAACATTAATCCAACCTTCTGCTGCCTACAAGAAAGAACATCTGAATAGTCAGAACAAACATAGACTCAAAATCAAAGGCTGGAGGAAAATCATCCAAGCAAACAACACCCTCAAAAAAGCTGGGGTGGCCATAATAATATCTGATGACACCAACTTTATACTCAGAAAAGTGGTAAGCGACAAAGATGGACATTATGTACTAATCAAGGGATATGTGCAACAGGAAGAAATCAGACTATTAAATATATATGCACCCAATGAGAGACCAGCAAATTATCTAAAACAATTACTGAAATCTGAAAAAAGAAACCAATAATAGCAAAATAATTGTGGGAGACCGCAACACGGCCCTATCAACACTTGATAGGTCAACCAGATTGAAACCCAACAAAAACATACTAGCCCTGAAAAGAGTTATGGAAGAAAGAGGACTAGTAGATATATACAGGACACTCCATCCCAAAAAACCTGGATACACATTCTTCTCCAATGTACATGGGTCATTCTCAAGAATAGACTACATGCTGACACATAAAACATACCTCCATAAATAAAGAGGATGGAAATCTTGCAGGCTACCTTTGCTGACCACAAGGCTCTGAATTTAGATGTGAACTACAAAGCCACACAGAAGAAAAACTTTAACAATTGGAAATTAAACACCCTGCTACTGAACAACCAGTGGGTCCGAGATGAAATCAAAAAGGAAATCAAAACTTTCCTGGAAACAAATGATAATGAAGACACAAACTGCCAGAATCTATGGGACACAGCAAAAGCGGTCCTGAAAGGAAAATTTATAGCTCTACAAGCACACATCAGGAAGGAAGAAGGGGCATACCTGAATAACTTAATGACGCAGCTCAAAAAAATAGAAAATGACCAAGAAAAGGAACCAAAAATAGGGAGATAGAAGGAAATAACAAAGCTGAAAGCAGAACTCAATGAAGTGGAAAACCAAAAAACAATCTGAAAGATCAACGAAAGCAGAAGTTGGTTCTTTGAAAAAGTAAACAAGATTGATAGACCATTAGTAAAACTCACAAAGAAAGAGAGAGAGAAATCAGATAACCCGTATTATAAATGAAAAGGGGGAGATCACAACAGATATTGCAGAGATCCAAAGGGTAATCAGAGACTACTTTGAGAAACTTTATGCTACTAAACATGAAAACCTAGAAGAAGTGGAAAAATTCTTGGACAGTTATAACCTTCCACATTTAAGTAAGGAGGATGTAGCATATCTAAACACCCCCATTGCAACTTTCGTGGGAGTCCCCCGACCCGCGGGGTGTGGAAATGAAAGTTGCTAGTTATTAGTGGGTTCACTCGAGCAGAACCGACCTGTAAAGAAGAACTAGAGAAATTAGTAAAAGAAGCCTTCAAGACAACACATGCTGTTCAAAAAGGGAAGTTTATTGTTGGGGGATCAGCTTTTAAGGGCTGAAACACGTCAGGGGTGTTACAAATTTTACACCAATCACAGTTACAAGCATTCATTAGCATAAACTGGGGCAGGTAATAGGGAGGGGCAAAAAGGTAGACCTGAGCACGTTTTACTAAAAGGCATAAGATTCAAACAGAGTTCTTAATAATGTTTGCTAACACAAAGGCAAACTCTATATTTTTCTTTCTGGCTGGATATATTGGGCTGCTCTGAATTACTTTATTTTTGTCTATTTTCTTTGTTCTCAAGGCATGGGCCTTTTGGTCACGTGGGTGACCAGATTAGGAATTACTGAGGTGTCCTATGTCCCAGGTTTCATCAGCTAGGCTCCCCACACCCCATCACTACTGAGGAAATTGAAACTGTAATCAGACATCTGCCCAAAAAGAAAAGCCCAGGCCCAGATGGATTTCCTAATGAATTTTTTTAAATCTTTCAAGAGGAGCTACTACCAATCCTAGCCAAGCTATTCCATGAAATTGAAAAAACGGGAACACTCCCAAATAGCTTTTATGAAGCCAACATCACCTGTGGGGAGCCTAGCTGATGGAACCTAGAACAAAGGACACCTCAGAAATCCCTGACCTTGTCACCCACGTGACTAGAGGCGCCCATGCCCTGAGAACAAAGGAAATAGACAAATACTAAAGTAATTCAAAGCAGCCCAATACATCCAGCCAGAAAGAAAATCATAGAGCAACTTGCCTTTGTGTTAGCAAAAGATTAATATGTTTACAGCTGGTATTTTATTTATGCTTGCTGAGTAAAATTTATAGAACCTTGTTTGGATCTTGTGTTTTCAGGTTAAACATGTGCTCTCTACCTCTTTGCCCCTCCCTAATACCTGCCCCCAGCTTATGCTAATGAGTGCTTGCAATTGTGATTGGGGGAAAAACTGTAACACCTCTATGACGTATTCTGCCTTTAAAAGCTGATCTCCCCCGGCAATAAACCCCTTTTGAACAGCATGTGTTGTCTTGAGGACTTTTCTTACTAACTTCTCAAGTTTTCTTCACAGATCAGTTCTGCTCGGGCAAACCCACGAATAACTAGCGACCTTCATTCCCACACCCCCGCGGGTCGGGGGTCCCCCATGGAAGGTTGCAATCACCTTGATACTAAAACCAGACAGAGACTCTGCCAAAAAAGAAAATTACAGACCAATATCCCTGATGAATGCTGATGCAAAGATCTTCAACAAAATCCTGGCAAATAGGATCCAATGCATCATCAAGAAGATCATATACTACGACCAAGTAGGTTTCATCCCAGGAATGCAAGGATGGTTTAACATCCATAAATCTATCAACATCATACACAACATCAACAACAAGAAAAATAAAAATCACATGATCATGTCAATAGACGCAGAGAAAGCATTTGATAAGGTCCAACACCCATTCTTGATCAAAACTCTCAGCAAGATGGGAATGGAAAGAATCTTTCTCAATCTAGTTGAAGCCATTTACCACAAGCCAATGGCAAATATTATCCTCAATGAAGAAAAACTAAAAGCCTTTCCTCTAAATTCTGACACAAGACAAGGCTGTCCTCTCTCACCACTCCTCTTCAACATAGTACTGGAAGTACTTGCTATAGTGATCAGGCAAGAAAAAGATATCAAGGGAATCCAGATAGGAAAGGAAGAACTCAAGCTCTCATTGTTTGCAGACGACATGATACTCTACTTAGAAAACCCTAAAGACTACCAAAAAGCTCCTAGAAACAATAGATTCATATAGCAAGGTGACAGGCTACAAAATCAACCTACAGAAATCAATGGCCTTTTTATACAACAATAATGATAGGGAAGAGATGGAAGTCAGGAAGGCAATCCCATTCACAATAGTGCCACACAAACTCAAATATCTTGGAGTCAACTTGACCAAAGACGTGAAGGACCTATACAAAGAAAACTATAAAGCCCTGCTCCAAGAAATAAGAGAGGATACACGGAAATGGAAACACATACCAGGCTCATGGATTGGCAGGATTAACATCATTAAAATGGCAATACTCCCCAAAGCATTATACAGATTTAATGCAATCCCCTTAAAATACCCATGACATTCTTCAAAGAAGTGGATCAAACACTTATGAAGTTCATCTGGAACAATAAACACCCTCAAATAGCTAAAGCACTCCTAGGGAAAAGGAAAATGGGAGGCATTACTTTTCCCAACTTTAAACTGTACTACAAAGCAATAGTTATCAAAACAGCATGGTAGTGGAATAAAGACAGACCCTCAGATCAGTGGATTAGGCTTTAGTTCTCAGAGAACATTCCCCAGACATACAATTACCTAATTTTTGACAAAGGAGCAAAAAATCCTAAGTGTAGCAGGGAAAATCTCTTCAACAAGTGGTGCTGGCAGAACTGGTTAGTCACTTGCAAAAAAGCAAACATAGACCCCCAGTTAACATCATGTACGAAGGTAAAATCCAAATGGATTAAAGACCTTGATATCAGACCTGATACCATAAGGTATATAGAACAACACTTCGGTAAAACACTCCATGACATTGAGACTAAAGGCATCTTCAAGGAGGAAACCACACTTTCCAAACAAGTAGAAGCAGAGATCAACGGATGGGAATACATTAAACTGAGAAGCTTCTGCACCTCAAAAGAATTAGTGTCCAGGGTACGAGTCCCCCACCCAGTGGGAGAAACTACTCACCCAACACCTTCAGATAAGGGGCTAATATCCAAAACATATAGGGCTCTGACAGAACTTTACAAGAAAAAAACATCTAATCCCATAAAAATTGGGGAGAAGAAATGAACAGACACTTTGATAAAAAAGATGCAAATGGCCAAAAGGCACATGAAAATATGCTCCTCATCACTAATCATCAGGGAGATGCAAATCAAAACAATGATGAAATACCACCTCACACCATAGAGATTGGCGCACATCACAAAGAATGAGAACAATCAGTGCTGGCAGGGATGTGGAGAGAAAGGAACTCTTATCCACTGCTGGTGGGAATGCGGTCTAGTCCAACCTCTATGGAAAGCAATATGGAGATTCCTCCAAAATCTGGAAATTGAGCTCCCATTCGACCCAGCTATTCCAGTCCTAGGGATATACACTAAGAACACAAGAATACAATACAAAAACCTCTTCCTCACACCTATATTTATTGCACCACTATTCACAATAGCCAGGCTCTGGAAACAACCAAGATGCCCTTCAACAGACGAATGGCTAAAGAAACTCTGGTACATATACACAATGGAATATTATGCAGCCGTCAGGAGAGATGAAGTCATGAAATTTTCCTATACATGGATGTACATGGAATCTATCATGCTGAGTGAAATAAGTCAGAGGGAGAGAGAGAGACGCAGAATAGTCTCACTCATCTATGGGTTTTAAGAAAAATAAAAGTCATTTTTGTAACAATCCTCAGAGACAATGAGAGGAGGGCTGGAACACCAGCTTACTTCATGAAGCTCACCACAAAGAGTGGTAAATACACTATAGAAATAACTACACAGAGAACTAACATAATCATGTGAATGAATGAGGGAACAGGAAAGCCTGTCTGGAGTACAGGTGGGGGTGGGGTGGGATGGAGGGAGATTTGGGACATTGGTGGTGGGAATGTTGCACTGGTGAAGGGGGGGTTCTTAACATGACTAAAACCTAATCACAATCATTTATGTAATCAAGATGTTTAAATAAAGGAAAAAAATGGAAAAAAAAAACAAGAGAAAGGCCTCCCAATCCTTACCACAGGCTGTGTTCTTTACACTGACTGTATAGAAGAGGAGGTACAGTAAATGCTTCCCATATACAACTCAAACCAGGTCCTTTGCCTGGTCTGTATTGTGAATGGTGGGACAAAAAAAGTGAAGTGTTAAAAAAAAGTGAAGTGTTGTGTGGCTGCAAATGTGGCCACGTGGTGCAGAAATTTAAAGCACTATTGCTGCTACTACAGCATTTTAGAGCAGGTTTTCAGCTGTCAGGGCTTTCATAAGTACAGAAGGTGATGGGGGGGGGCCTGGGAGAGGTTGCCCACACTCATTCCCAAAAAGGCCTGATGATATCAGCCTAAATATTGGCATACCAGGAGTTTGGTCATATTGGTATCTCTGCAGAGAGTCATAAAGAAGTGGTGAAGCAAGACCATAGGCCAAAGTGGTGATTATGGGTGATGGATGCAGTAGGCATGACTTTTTCAGGACTTGGCCCACCCTCTCTCCTCCTGTATTGAGGGCTTTCAACTACATGTCTAGTGTAAACATTATTTTTCATGGTTTTGTTTATATCTCTTTTGAGAACAGCTGGCTGAGTGCAGGAATCTCTCCAGTCCATTCTTTTTTTGGGGGGACACCCAGTGATACTCAGGGGTTTCTCCTGACTCTGCACTCAGAAATTACTCCTGGCAGCTCAGAGAACCATATTGGAGGCCCAGGATCAAGTCTGGGTCTGCCACTTTGTTTTTTTTTTGTTTTTTTTTTTTGTTTGTTTGTTTTGTTTTTTGGTTTTTGGGCCACACCCGGTAACGCTCAGGGGTTACTCCTGGCTATGTGCTCAGAAGTTGCTCCTGGCTTGGGGGACCATATGGGACACCGGGGGATCGAACCGAGGTCCGTCCAAGGCTAGCGCAGGCAAGGCAGGCACCTTACCTTTAGCGCCACCACCCGGCCCCTGGGTCTGCCACTTTGAGGCAACTGCTCTATCCACTATGCTATGACTCTAGTTCCTCTCCAGTTCACTCTTACAAATCCATATTTTAAAGTTAAACAACATATTAATGGCAAGCTACACTCAATAGATAGATATTTGGAGTCAACAGGAATAAACACATACATTAGAAGGGGGTCTAATCATAAAGTTTAAAATAAAAATACTCTTGTTACTGCAAAAGTAGATTTTCCCTGTGCTAGTGGATTCTTGAGAATCATATGAAAGATTTGTAGACAAAACTCAAAAGCTTAAAAAGTTAGTGTCTTTGGGCTGGAGTAATAGCACAGCAGTAGGACATTTCCCTTGCATGTGGCTGGCCCAGGACAGACCTGAATTCAATCACCAGCATCCCCTGAGCCTGTCAGGAGCGGTTTCTAAGTGCAGAGCCAGGAGTATCCCCTGAACGTTTCCAACTGTGGCCCCAAAATAAATAAATAAATAAATAAATAAACAAACAAACAAACAAACATAGACTCTATTTTACAGTTCACTTAGGTGAGTCTGGGTCACTCCCCAGTGTTCAGGCTTCCCCCATCAAGGCCTTTCTTAAGGCTCTCTCAGACTGTACCCCAGATAGCTCACAGTCTCCTCAGTTTTCTTAGGATCAGCCACTTGCATTGTCCCTCTGTCTGTCTCTCATCTGTCTGTAAAAGCCATGCCTGATTCCTTCATCTCTGTGGACATACAAGACCTACCTGATTCTGTTGTCTGTCCAGGTACAATCCCTACTCTGTGTGTGTGTGTGTGTGTGTGTGTGAGAGAGAGAGAGAGAGAGAGAGAGACAGAGACAGAGAGAGACAGAGAGACAGAGAGAGACAGAGACAGAGAGAGACAGAGCACCAAGTTAGGGACTTCCTTTATTTTAATTTGAGTTTTGGGCCATAGCCAGACTTGCTCAGGGCTTACTCCTGGCTCTGCACTTAGAATCACTCCTGGCAGCACTCAGGGTACCCTATGGGTTCTTGGGGATTGAACTAGCATTCACCATGTACAAGGCAAATGCCCTACCTGTTTAACTATGGCTCCAGCCCCAGGATATCTACTGCTATCTCCAATACTCAGCCATCCTATTATCTATTTTGATTGAATACATTTTTATTATAACTACTATATTTAAGCACCCTTTGTACAAATTGTCAATGATTGAGTTTCAGTCATAGAATGTATACCACCCTTCACCAGTACACATTTCTCACCACCAACGTCCCCAGCTTTCTTCCCATCTCCACACACCCATCCCACCTGCCTTTGGTGCAGAAATTTTACTTCTCTCTCACTCTCTGTTCCTTTTTGACACTGTGGTGTGCACTATTGTGGTCCCCCTGATCATTATCTCTATTGTCTCTGTATATTATCATCATACTGTCTTTTATTATTTATATGCCACAAATGAGTGAGATTATTGTATGTCTCTCTTCCTCTGACCCATTTTACTCACATAATACTCTACATATCCGTCCATGTATAAGCAAATTTCGTGACTTCATTTTTCCAATTAGCTGAATAATATTCCATCATGTAGATGTACCAGTTTCTTAAGCCACTCATCTGTTCTCAGGCATTTGAGTTGTTTCTAGATTCTGGCAATTGTAAATAGCGTTGCAATGAATATAGGAGTGCAGAGGGCTTTTCTGCATGGCATTTTGGGTTTCTAGGATATATACCTATGAGTAATATTACTACAATTTCTACCGTTTAAGGAATATCCAAATTGTTATTTTTTTGTTTTTGTTTTTGTTTTTGGATTTTGGGCCACACCCTGTGACACTCAGGGGTTACTCTTGGCTATGCACTCAGAAATTGCTCCAGTGAGGATATGGAGAGAAAGAAATTCTTAATCACTGCTAGTGGGAATGCCCTTTAGTCCAACCTTTATGGAAAGCAATATGGAGATTCCTCCAAAAACTGGAAATTGAGCTCCCATATAATCCAGCTATACCACTCCTAGGGATATACCCTAGGAACACAAAAATACAATACAAAATTCCTTTCCTCACACAAATATTCATTTTAGTGCTATTTAGTCAGACTCTGGAAACAACTAAGATGCCCTTTAATAGATGAATGGCTAAAGAAACTGTGGTACATATACACAATGGAATATTATGCAGCCATCAGGAGAGATGAAGTCATGAAATTTCCCTATACATGGATGTATATGGAATCTATTATGCTTAGTGAAATAAGTCAGAGGGAGAGATAGGTGCAGAATAGTCTCGCTTATATGAGTTTTAAGAAAAATAAAAGACATTTTTGTAATAATTCTCAGAGACAAAAGAGAGGAGGGCTGCAAGGTCCAGCTCATGACATGAAGCTCACCACAAAGAGTGATGAGTGCAGTTAGAGAAATAACTACATTGAGAACTATCATAACAGTATAAATGAATGGGGGAAGTAGAGAGCCTGTCTAGGGTACAGGTGGAGGTGGTGTGGAGAGGAGGGAGATTTGGGACACTGGTGATGGGAATGTTGCACTGGTGATGGTGGTGTTCTTTACATGACTGAAACTCAACTACAATCATATTTGTAATCAAGGTGTTTAAATAAAGTGTTAATAAAAATAAAAAAGAAATATCTCATAGTGAGACTATTTATGCTTTAGGTTGAACAGTATTGGGAACTATAAAAAAATTTCTCCTGTTTTGGGGGACTATATGGGATGCTGGGGGATCAAATCGCAGTCCGTCCTAGGTCAGACACATGCAAAGCAAATGCCTTATTGCTGCGCCACTGCTCTGGCCCCCCAAATTGTTTTGATTGGATACATTTTTGGTGTGTGTGATTTAAAATGACCAAACTCAATTACCTAGTTCACCTGCTTCCATTCGTGCTTGGGAAATAATTTAAGAAATTGTTACCAAAATCCAGCCTCAGATTTGGTGCGTTTGGTTCCTAGGAAACCCATTAAGTGTTAATGCTCATGGCTGGACAGATAGTCCAGGGGTAAAAGTGATTCCCTTTGAAGCAGGCAGGTAGGGAAGAGCCCCCACAAGGCTGTGATTTATTGAGATCTAGTAAAAGTTCTCAGGAATTAATAAAACCAAGATAGAATTTGAAGACATTACATTTGTCCTTAGCCCTAAGGCTACCAGGACATACTTTGTGGATACTGGAACTAAAGTCTGATCAGAGAAGCTCCAGCAGGAATAAAGATCAGGAAATGAAGCTCAGGGAACATCAAATGAACTAGATAGAACCTTCCCCCTGGAAAGCACTATAGGACACTTACATCATAGAAAACCCATATGGGAGCAGGTTGGGAGAAACCCCATATAATCCAACTCTGAATAAAGGAGAGGTGCATGTCTGCTCCCTGGTCCCATGCACATGGTCTTTAGTCATGGGGTCTCCCACATTCTTCCTCCTGAGATGTGGACTCCCCTACTTTCATGCTGGAACTCTCTTTTGCTTTGGAGAAACCTGCTCTCTCTCTCTCTCTCTCTCTCTCTCTCTCTCTCTCTCTCTCTCTCTCTCTCTCTCTCCCTCCCTCCCTCCCTCCCTTTCTTATCCTCTCCCTCCCCTTATTCAGTGCCTTTTAATAAAGCCTGTTTTTATTTCACTGCTTGTCGCCCCTGAAAGTCTTTTCTGCGAGGAAAGGAAATGGGCCTGAAAGCCCAGGCAAAGTAGTCAGTCATCCAGGAACTCCACCAGTTTCATTTTGCTTGCCACTGACTCTGGTTTGATTCCTGGCACCACATTGTCCACAAGATCACTGGATGTATCCCTGGAGACCAATACCACATGTCTGAGCAGCACCACATCCTCGTGGCCTTACTTGAACTGTCAACTGGGGTTGCGAGACAGAACCTGAGCTCTAGTGAAAGGGTAGGGCCAACCTAGCATCCCATATGGTCCCCCAAGCCCTTTTAAGAGTGATTCCTGGGGGCAGTTATGAGCTACCCCTGAGCATTGTGAGTGTACCCTAACCTCCAAAGAGTTTTCAGTAGGAAACACGAGGCTTCCGGGGAACCACTTAGGAGACTCTCCCCTAAATTAATCCTCAAATGGTTTATGCTATTCAACTTCCTTAAGGACAGCAGCTGACAGTCATACAAAACAAAATTATTAGCCAATTGTCCCAAAGGTCTGCTAAACAATATTGCAAACCACAATGCCTGAAGAAAAAAAGGGGGACTGGTGAGAGAGAAAAGTATCTGCCATAGAGGCAGGCAGGCAGGCGTGGGGGTTGACGGTGGTGGGAGGGAAACTGGGGATATATGTAGCAGGGAGTGTACACTGATGGTGGGATGGGTGTTGGATAATGATGGGATAGAAATTCGACCATCAACAACTTTATAACTGTGTACTGCACAATAGCCAAAAAATGTCCTGCTTAAGAACAGGTCTTTTTGGAAAGACAAAATCCTCTCTTGCCCCACAGATCTAGGCCAGGATCTCATTTAAAGAGCAAAGTTTAGCCGGGAGCAATTTCCACAGCACAGGTGGAGAAGAATGACCAAACGGTCTGGATGATGGGAAAGGTGGGGGACACCAAAGGTTGGAGCCACTGGTGCTCCTTCCTGACCTTATTCGCAGCAGTCTCCCACTGCTCCCCAGGAATGCAGATCTAGTCCTCCCTCATAAAAAAGCACCAGTATTTTATTGGGGGGTACACCTTGTGGCTCTCAGGGGTTAGATTTCTGCACTCAGATATCTGTGATCAGAAATCATTCCTGGAAGGCTTAAGGGGGCATGTGGGATGCCGGGAATCAAACCTGGGTCTTTCTCAGGTTGGCCACATTCAAGGCAAGTGCCCTACAGCTGTGCTATCTCTCTGGTCTCAAAAGCACCATTCTTTTAAGCCGTTACTGAAGGACCAATACTCAGCTGACCACCAGGAGGAATCTTAGATTTTGCAAAGCAAAATCTGCTTTTCCTTCGATCTCAATCTTGCCTACTGCTAGCTAGTACTGGGACCATGTGTGGTGGGGGTGTTTCTTGTTTTATTTTGTTTTTCTTGAGTGGGTGGATTGGGTCACAATCTGGAGATCCTCCAGGCTGACTCCTGGCTCTGCATACAGGAATCACTGCTTGTGGGTTCAGGGGTACCATATGGGATGTCAGGGATTAAACCCTGGCCGGCTGCTTGCAAGGCAACACCCTCTTCGCCATACTCTCTCTAACCCCCATTAATGAAACTTAGAAATATGCATGCCAAGAGCCAGAGCAATAGTACAGTGGGTGGATAGGATGCTTAACTTGCCTTGGTCGACCTTGATTTGATCCCCAATATCCTCTATGGTACCCCTGAGGCCCCAAGGAATGCTCCCTGAGTGCAGGACCAGTCAGCACTGAGCAAAGCTGGGTGTGTCCTCCAACAAAGGAGAGAAATGGTTTTCTTGTATTCATCATTGTGATTAATGAGTATAATGATTAATGAGTAAGAAGAGGCTTAGTATAAAGCCTTAGTATAAAGTTGAATTCAAGGTCAGAAAGCTAGCACGGGGTAAGGTACTTGATTTGCAAAGGGCAGACCTGGGTTCCATCTCAGGCATTACGTATGGCTCCCTAAGCATCACCAGGAGTAACTCCTAAGCACAGAGGCAGGAATAGCCCCTGACAACCTCCAAGTCTGAACCCCCGCCTTAGCAAACATGTAATAGTGCCTTTGGTGGGGCAGAGCAGCTTAGCATAAAATGGCCAATAGGACTACATCAGGTAGACACAGCAAAAAGTGGGCTGGATAGATGGTAAGCAGGTTGATGAAACATGCCCTCCTTACAACCAACTCAGCACTCCATGGTCCCCCAGCTTTGTTGAGTGCATCCCCAGAGGCCCCCACCAGTATCTCTGTGTTGGTTTGGGAATCCACCAGTACCACAGGACCTAGCACCTTCTGGCCTAAAATTGCTGGTCTGCTTCTGCCCCCACTGAAAGATGTGTGAGAATGAATGTGGCTCAGGGACATGAATGCAAATCATGAGCAGGAGGGAGAACTCGAGAGGGCAGTGGATCAAACCACAAAAGGGAGGGTGTTCAGAAGGGAGAAATTGGGGGATTTCCTCTGAATGTGGACATGATATTCAAGCTTGTTTCTTGCACATGAAGTGAGACAGTATTTACTTTCATACCTGTCACAGAAGCTTACCGTTGGGCTTTGTGCATGGGGAGCACAGCTGAAGACTCTCAGGGCTTACTTCTATCTCAGTGCTCATGGAACCATTGGCAATACCACAGATGGAACCAGGTCAGCCACATGCAAGGCAAGGGCCTTACTTAACCCCTGTACTATCTCTCCAGCCAGAAGCTTATTAATGTGAATGAGTCAGTGTGTGTATTGTGCTTAAGTCAGCACACACAGGCTCTCTACCACAGGGAGTGTATGAAGACATAAGTTGGATCTCTAGCACTCAAGTGCAGAACCCCCAGAGCACTGATACCAGGTGTGTGAGCCCTAAGCATTGCAACAACACAAAGGGAAGGAAATGAAATAAAATCTTCCTATGATCTAAAGGGCTACCTAAAGCACAGAAGTGTTCAGTAAATATTAGCAACTATTCTTCCTATAATATTTCATGTAATAGGAACATGACCTATTTTGTTTCGTTTTGATTTGGGGGCTATGCCCAGGCTGCCAAATGTAATTCCTGACTTTGTGATCAGGAATAACTCTTGGCAGTGCTTGGAGGACCATTTGAGATGCTGTGGATCAAACTCAAGTCAGTTGCATGCAAGATAAGTGACCTGAACATGACATATTTTGGCTTTTGGAGACATGATGAGTCTCTTAAACTTGTGCAGAATGGACACATGTGCACCAACAGAGACAGATTTAGCCTTTTTTTCACATAATTTTATCTTAGTTTTGATGATTAAGAAATTTGTGTTGGGACCCGGAGAGATAGCACAGCGGCCTTGCAAACAGCTGATCCAGGACCAAAGGTGGTTGGTTCGAATCCCGCTGTCCCATATGGTCTGCCAGGAGCTATTTCTGAGCAGACAGCCAGGAGTAACCCCTGAGCACCGCCGGGTGTGACCCAAAAACAAAAGAAAAAAGAAAAAGAAAAAAGAAATTTGTGTTAATGGAATATCATGCAGCCATCAGGAGAGATGAAGTCATGAAATTTTCCTATACATGGATGGACATGGAAACTATTATACTGAGTAAAATAAGTCTAAGGGAGAGAGAATAGTATCTCTCATCTATGGGTTTTAAGAAAAATAAAAGGCATTATTGTAATAATGCCCAGAGACAATAGAGATGAGGGCTAGAAGGACTGGCTCACAGTGTGAAGCTCAGCACAAGGAATGGTGAGTGCAGTTAGAGAGATGACTATACCGACAACTATCATGACAATGGTACTGAGTGAGAGAAGTAGAATGCCTGTCTTGAATACAGCAGGGGGTAGGGGAGAATGGAGATGGGCATCATTTCTGATGGTAATATTGCACTGGTGAAGGGGGTGTTCATTTTTATAACTGAAATCCAACTACAAATATGTTTGTAACCATGGTGTTTAAATAAATATATTTTTTCTTTTGGGCCACACCCACCAGCGGTCTGGGGTTAGAACTCGCTCCTGGCAGGCTCAGGGGACCATATGGGATGCCAGAATTTGAACCACCGTCCTTCTGCATGCAAGGCAAATGCCCTACCTACATGCTATCTCTTTGGCCCGTAAATAAATATATTATTTTTAAAAAGAAATCTGTGTTATACATTAATATAGTCCTGGTTGGCTGGCCTCCCTTTCCTATCTAATTCATCTGTCATGGTTTCAGTACTTAAACTATTATCTTGCCTCCACAGTGACATTTTCTTTTGTCTTCCAAATGCAGATTCTGTGCCTTTCTGGCTGCCAGGTCTAAATTGAGACTCTTAGGAAAGAGCGCTCTCTTGAGGTCATCTTGTGTCTTTTCAAGAAGATTCCTTGACAATTGGCAGGCGGGCAGTCCCTGCCCTATTGTCTCTAAATCAAAAATCCTCACTTTCCCCCCAACTATTTCCACATCTTCAAACTGAAAATGAGGGTCTGGAGATGAAACAGGATATGAGGCTCCTGCCTTGCAATGTAGCCGGCTCTGGTTTGAATCTCCGACATCACATAGGGTTCCTTAAACCCTGCCAAGCTTGACCTCTGAGCACAAAGCCTGAGAACCACCAAGTGGGGCTAAATTGGGGGGGAGGGGTTTACACTCGGTGGTGCTCATAGGATTATTCCTGGTTCTGCACTCAGGAATCAGTCCTAATGGGCCTAGGAATCCATATGGGATGCTGGAAATTGAATTTAATTGCACTGAACCTGGGTCAGTCAAGAGCAAGGTAAGTGCCCTACCCACTGTATGATCTTTTTGGCCCGGCTCATTGTTTTTTGTTTTGTTCTGATTTTTTTTAATATCAGGGTGGGGACCAAGATCTCTAGCTACAGAGGACTGATTTTGTCATCCACAACTGAACAGAAAGTTTCCTGGCACCATATAAAGACCTTGGGGTTTGAGAATGAGCGTGTATGAAACCGTAGTTGCTCCCATGGCAGTATGCTTCAAGGGTGGAGAAACTCTGTACCACCTAGACCAAGGGAATTCCCTTTTTAACTTCCCCAATACTTATTGTGCCTATGCAAAACAAAAACAAAAACAAAAACACAAAGCCTCGACACACCAGACTTTCTTTTTTTTTATTTGTGGTTGTGGTTTTGGGGATGATTTGTTGTTGTTGTTGTTGTTGCTGCTGCTGCTGTTGTGTTTTTTGTCAATGCCTGTTTTGTTTTATTTTGTTTTTGTTTTTCCTTTTCTTATTCCCCTTTCTTCTTCTGAACTAATATTTATAGCCTCTAAACGAATCCCCCAGCATTTTTCTTTCCTTTTTTTTCCTCTTCGTTCTTTCTTTTCTTTTTCCAACAGACCACAGAACTTGAATCATCTTGTTCTCCCTCAGAACTTGAGGGGGAAAATGGATGGTATCAGGAATAACCAGTTGTATGAACATTGAGTGGAAATAAAATATGATCAGACTTAAGCATCAAACCCAAAGTCAATGACACCAGAATCAATACCCAATCTACAGCAAGCTATACAGAAAAGAGACCTCTCACACTACCAGTCCAAGGGGCAAAGGGGGGGATATGAGATTCATGTAGGAACAGGGGTGGAGGGAGGACAACACTGGTGGTGGGAATGGCCCTAATTCTTTGTCACTGTGTACCTTAAATATTACTGTGAAAGGCTTGTAATTTACTTTGATCACAATAAAAATTATTTTAAAATATCAGGGTGGGGGATACACAATTGTGGATATACTTGTAAGTTCCACAAGACATAACTTGAGCTGGAGAGGTAGTAAAGTGGTAGGGCACTTGCCCAGGTTCGAATCCTGGCATCCTATATGGTACTCTTGAACACCATCAGGAGTGACCCCCCAGAAAAAGAAAGGGCACAATATATATCCTCTGACTTCTATAAAATGTCCTTGAACTTTCAAAGGTTTCACACAACTACCAATGAAGATAGTCTCGTTAACCTGTTCATGCACAAAAATGATTCTGTACAAAGATCACAAGGAGCTGGGGAGATGGTTTGAAGGGTTAGGACACATCACTTCACACAGGATTTCTGGGTTTAATCCATGGCACTACATGGCCTCTAGCACTGCACTGTGTAATCCCTAAGCACTGGCAGGTGTGGCAAAAATCACAATTTTTTGAGACCTCAATAAAATCCACTAATCCTGTGCAACTTTGAAAAAGTACTCTTAATTTTGGGGTGTTGGGGCCCACCCCCAGTAGTGCTCAGAATCTTACTCTGCAGGCTCAGGGGACTATATTGTAAGCTAGGCATCAAACAAGGTGGTTTTACTGCTGAGCCTTCATTCCAATGTATCCTAAGGAAATATTAAGATCCTGACCTCGGCCATAATTCAGTGAATCTTTATCACTGGGTCAAGCAACCAATCAATGCTAATGTGACCACTGAGCCAGGAGTAAGCCCTTAGTACAGCCAGGTGTGCCCCCTAGCAAACACATAAAGAATCTTAGTACTAAGAATTTCAGTTGGGGCCGGAGAGAATAGCACAGCGGTAGGATGTTTGCCGTGCACTTGGCTGATGCCAGACAGACCTGGGTTTGATTCCCGGTATCCCATATGGTCCCCCGAGCCTGCCAGGAGCGATTTCTGAGCATAGAGTCAGGAGTAACCCTGAGCGCTGCCAGGTGTGACCCCCCAAAAAAAAAAAAGAATTTCAGTCAGACTACCATCTGCAGAAAAATAAAAAAAATAAACAACCCAAAAAGACTAATCTAAATGCATAAGCAAAATAAAGCAAAATCCTACAAGCAAACATTATGTAAAAGTAAGACAGAATTCCTCAAAGAAAATAACAAGACTTCAGCAACAGGAGGAGAATTCAAAGGGCTGGAGCACATATTTTACATGTGGCAGACCTGGGTTCAATTCCTGGCACCCCATCTTGAGCACTGCCAAAAGCAACCCCAGAGCAAGGAGCCACACAGCTAGAAACAACCCCTGTTCACTGCCAGTTGTGTCCTTAAGATAAACAAAGAAGACTCAGAGTGTCATCATAAAGTCAGAATAGAAGATTCGCCAGGATTCGAAACTTAAGATTTTTCATAACAAAATGTCTGTCTTTTTGAGTTCGACGAGATCAGGCATGTTCAGAGTTCAGGGTAGTATGGTCATAGACTTCTTGAGTTAGAGAATGTTTGTTTGTTGGGGGGGCACAATCGGTGCTGCTACTCCTGGCTCTGTGCTCAGAAATCGTTCCTGGCAGGCTTAGGGGACCATATGGGATGCCAGGGATCAAACTTAGATCCGTCCTGGGCCAGCTGCGTGGAAGACAAACACCCTACAGCTGAGTATTACTCTGGCCTGAGTTAAAAAATCTTGACTAAAGCAGAGAAGCAGATCCGAGCTACCAAAAAAAGAAAAGAGCTCCAAGAGTGAAAGGAGTGCTTAACCAAGGAGAATAAAGATAGGTTTTAATTTCAGGGACCATAGATAGTACAGTACACTTCTCTTTTTTTTTTTTTTTTTTTTTGGTTTTTGGGTCACACCCGGCAGTGCTCAGGGGTTATTCCTGGCTCCAGGCTCAGAAATTGCCCCTGGCAGGCACAGGGGACCATATGGGATGCCGGGATTCGAACCGATGACCTCCTGCATGAAAGGCAAACGCCTTACCTCCATGCTATCTCTCCGGCCCCAAGTACACTTCTCTTGCATATATCCAAGCATCGTTCAATCTCTATCATCCTCTAGGGTCCTCCCAGCACCATTAGTAGTATTTCTTGAGTGCAGAGCTAGGCGTACAACCTGAGCATCTCTGGGTGTGAATCAAAAATAAATAAATAAATATTGCAAAATGGGCCAGAGAGAGCAAGCTACTTAATGTTTGGACCAGCACCTGTTTTATCTATTGGAAGTGCAGGTTCTATCCTTGTAGCTCATGATTCCCTGAGCATCACTAAGTCCAAAGCTGCTGAGCACTGTGGCATGTGATCCACAACCCAAAGAAACTTGGCAAGCTTAACTGCTGGGTATGAAAAACAAATAGGATAGACTCAGTGTAACATGGAAAGCACAACAAGCAGACATACTCTGGAGAGGAAAGACTACTTGGGGCTGGTGGGGCTGGAATGATAATGATAGCACAGCAGAGAGGGCAATTGCCTGGCATGCAGCTGACTTGGATTCCAGCCCCAGTATCCCATATGGTCCCCCAAACACCTCCAGGAATAATTCTTGAGTGCAGAGCTAGGAGTAACTCCTGAACATTGTCATGTGTGGCCAAAGAACAAAACAAAACAAAAACACCCAAGCGGTAAAATTACTCAAATCGAAATGAAGAAAGAAATAAGATGCAGGAAAAAAATGAGATAAATCTACAAGAAATATCAAACTGGGTTATCAGACTAGTGGGAATTTCAAGGAAATAACTGAGGGGCTGGAGAGATATTACAGGTGGCAGGTAAGGCTTTTACATGTAGCCAACCTTATTATTTTTTTTTTTTTGGTTTTTGGGCCACATCTGGCATTGCTCAGGGGTTACTCCTGGCTGTCTGCTCAGAAATAGCTCCTGGCAGGCACGGGGGACCATATGGGACACCGGGATTCAAACCAACCACCTTTGGTCCTGGATCTGCTGCTTGCAAGGCAAACGCCACTGTGCTATCTCTCCGGGCCTCAACCTTATTTTTAATCCCTGAAATCTCATGTTCCCTGAGCAATATTCTAAGCAATTGCTCCTGAGCATTGCAGGGTGTGGGCTGCCCTCACACCTCTGTGAGAAAAGAAATAATAACGGAGAACTTCCCAAACTTAAGGACAGATTTAAGTGTAGATAGGAAGCTGAGAGAACACCAAACTTTGAAATCCTAAATGATCAAAAGCACAACATATACATGTTTGATTAGCAAAGTCGCAGCCAAGAGCCAGAGCATGGCTCTGACTTGCATATGACTTGCATATAGCCAACTCGGGTTTGAGCCCCAGCATCCTGTATTGTCCCTGGAGTCTGCCAGAAATAACTTCTGAGTGCAGAGCCAGGAATAACCCCGGAGCACTGCCAGGTGCAACATAAAAGTAAACAAACAAAATATTAGAAATAGTCAGGGCATTTGCTTTGTATGAAGCTGAGTAAGATTGAATCATCCACATCCCACACGGTCCCCCAAGCACAGGCAAGAGTACTTCCTTAGTACAGAGCCAGGAGCAACCCCTGATCACAACCTGGAATGGACCAAAAATCAAGAAAAAATCATCAGAAGTTTAAGGACAAATACTAAATGTTTTTAAGGCTAAAAATGTCTACAAAAACACCTTTATTAGATTTTCATCAATCTTCTCAGTAGAAATACTAGAACAGGGGCCAGTTAATTTGGGCAGGGAACTTGCCTTGCCCATGGCTGAGTGGGGTTGAAAGCCGAGCATCTCATATGGTTCCCTGTGCATGGAATAAAGTGGTTCTAGAGCACGGAGTCAGGTGTAACCCTTGAGCAGTACCAGGTGTGGCCCCCCAAACCTAAAAGTAAACAAACAAACAAACAAATAAAACATTATAAAAATAGTGAAGTTGGAGAAGTGGTGCAAGCGGTTGGGTGCTTGCCTTGCAAACACTAACCTAGGACGGACAGCGTTTCGATGTCCCGTTGCCCCATACGGTCCCCCAAGCCAGGAGCGATTTCTGAGCGCATAGCCAGGAGGAACCCCTGAGAATCGCTGGGTGTGGCAAAAAAAATGAAGTGTTTCTTTTTTCTTTGGGAGGGGGGTGTTGAATCATATCTGGTGGTGCTCGGGGCTTACTCTTGGCTCTGCACTCCTGGTGAGTCGTGGGACCATATGGGATGGAGAGATTGAACCCAGGTCTGCCATATGCGAGGCAAACACCCTACCCACTGTGCCACCTTTCTGGTCCCCGTGAACTATTTCTTTTTCGTGTGTGTGTGCTGGGGATTAAACCTAGTACATCCCACACGTAAAGCCACATTCCCCAGACAAAAAATTGTTGAAGAACATTCGTTCTAGGGGCGGGAACAGTGGCGTAAGTGGTAAGCAGCTAGCCTAGCACAGACCTCGGTTCGATCCCCCGGCGTCCCATATGGTCCCCCAGAAGCCAGGAGCGATTTCTGAGCGCATAGCCAGGAGTAACGCCTGAGAATCACCGGATGTGTCCCCCCCCCCAAAAAAAAAGACACAGTGTTGTTGTGGATCTTCAGATTCACATCTGTCAGTGGCTGCTAGCACCTCCATGATGGAAGAGTAACTGAAGTCTCCCCTACCAGGAAAAAAATGCCAGAAGGCTCTTTGCTTACCGTTTGTATGTCTGGGGGCAGGTACACTGGAGAAAATACTTCAGTTAGACGGGTGTGACCCAAAAGCAACAACAACAACAAAAAAAGAGATTCGTTCTACATAAAAAAACGACAGAACTTTGAGAAACATTATGAAGTAGCAAAACATAAATAGAAGTGTTCCGAAACGCAGAACAGAAATAAATAAAATAGGAGGTGTGGGGGAAGAAAGCAGAAAAACAATGAAACCCTTTTTATTTGTTTTTAAATATTTAGCCTGGAATGTGACTCGGTGTGAAAACACTTGACTTGCACATATAAGGTCCTGAATCCAATCCTTAGCGCTAGAAAAAAAATAAATAAGTTAGGCCAGAGCGATATTACAGAGAAGAGGGCATTTGTTTTGCATGCTGCCCACCAAGGTTCAATTCCCGGCATCCCATAAGATTCTCCGAACCTGCCAGGAAGGATTTCTGTGCGCAGAGCCAGGAGTAACCCCTGAGTGCCGCCCGGTGTGGCCCAAAACTCAAAATAAAATAGTAACAATAAACAAATATATAAATTGAGGGGCTGGAGAGATAGTACCTTGGGCAGGGTTCATGTCTAGCAAGGGGCCATACTAATCCTCAGCATCCCATACAATCCTCCAAGCCCCTTTAGAAGTGATCGCTGAGTACAGGGCAAAGAATAAGCCCGAAGCAACGCCAGGTATGGTCCAACTAACCAACCCCCCAAATAATAAATTACTCATAAATAGTAACCGGTTCCCCCGTCCCTTGGTTTTATTGTTGCACTGATGACAGGGATGTGCCCTAGCTTGTGAAGCTTGCTCCCTTTAGTTGTGGCATGTACTAGGGTCATGCACTTTGATTAATTTTTACTTTTCCAGATAGTGAACTCCATTTTACTGCATTGGATGTAAACCATTACTGCCCGGAGACGGATAAGATAACTTAGCTTTGTGTCACTGGAGCAATGGGGCCAGGTACACGTAGTGCTGTGCTGGCGCGCCCTCTGGTGGCCTATTGACAGCATTGCAGTCCACGGTGAAGATTTTGAATTGGATTCCAAAGTGAACCTAGAAATCTACTACAGGGAGCCCCCAAAGGAGAGTCTCTGCGCAACTCAGTGGATTCCAAGCTCACACTTCCAGCTACTCCTTTCCAACGCCCTTCCTTCCTCCAATCCAACCCCTTTGCCACTCTCCTCTGGGAACCGTGGTACCCATCTCAGGCCCCAATAGATTGAACTAGTAGTTCATAAACTTTTCGTCGTGGTACTCACACAGATTTAGCTTCAAATATTTCCAGGGGCTTACACTAGGCTGCAGGGTTCACATGCTTTTGATTGGGGGTACTTACCACGGTCTCATGTTTGTTTTCTTTGTTTGTTTGTTTGTTTTGTTTGAGGGGGATCACATCCAGCAATGCTCAAGGTTTATTCCTGGCTCTGCACTCAGGAATCACTCCTGACAGTACTTGAGAGACCATATGGGATGCTGGTGATTGAAATGTGATCTGCCATGGCAGAGTAAGCACCCTACCCTCTCTATCACTCTGGCCTTGCTTACGGTCTTTCACACACACACACACACACACACACACACACACACACACACACACACCTGGAGGTGCTTAGGACTTACTCCTGTTTCTGCACTCAGGGATCATTCATCACTGTACCTAGGATTATTCCTAGAGGTGCTCAGGATATTGGATGCTGGGGATCAAACCCAAGTAGGCCATGTGCATAGAAAGTGCCCTACCTGCTGTGCTATGAAAGGCTCTGAATTCTCATAGCTTTTGCTGATGTTGTTTTGATACTATATTCATGATACGCAGGGATTACTTCTGGTTCTATGTCTGGGGGCTTAAACCTGGCTATTTTTGTTTAGTTTTTTTTTTAGTCACATCCTTCAATGCTTAGAGGTCAGGGGTCTTTGCCATTGGTAATCAGGAGACCATGTGGTACCAGGGGTCCAACCAGGGGTGGGCTACACGCCAAGCAAACACTTTAACCCCTGTTCTATTTTGACTATTAGGGCCACATGCTTTAACTGCAGTGCTTAAACTACAGTGCTCAAGCTGGTTTCCAGTGCACTGAAGAAGTGATACTGGGAATCCTGAAGGCCAGGACTAACATAACACTTAGCATGTGGGGTAGTATAGGGGGATTGAACTTAAGGCCTTGAGGTCACAAGTAGTCACTGTTCCATTGGAATTATCCTCAGATGCCCCAAAAATGGTTATTTGAAAGGATCGATGAAATGCATAAATATTTTGTTGGGCTAATCAGAAAATAAAAAATGAAAGTTTGATGTAAAGAATCAGACATGAAGAGCAGAGCAACTACACGGGGCTGAAGGCACTTGCCTGGCGCAGAACTATTCCTACCTTAAATCTTGGCACTGTATAGGGTCCCCCAAGCACTTTCAAAAATGACCCCTGAGCACAAACACAGAAGTAATAATCCTTGAGAATCACTTGAGAATCCTTGAGTATCCCCACAAATATCAAAGAAAACTTAAAAAATTGGACGGAAAGATTCTGTAGTGAAGAATGTGCTTGCTTTGCATGTCGCTAATCAATTTTTTGTTTGTTTGTTTGTTTAGGGTCACACCCGGCAGCTCTCAGGCTCAGAAATTGCTCCTGGCAGGCGCGGGGGACCATATGGAATGCCAGGATTTGAACCACTGTCCTTCTGCATGCAAGACAAATGCTCTACCTCCATGCTATCTCTCCGGCCCCGCTAACCAATTTTTAATCTGTGGCACCCCATGAGTCTGTCAGAAGTGATCCCTGAGCACAGAGCCAGGAGGGAGGGAGGAAAGGAGGGAGGGAGGGAGGGAGGGAGGGAGGGAGGGAGGGAGGGAGGGAGAGAGGGAGGGAAGGAGGGAGGAAGGAAGGAAGGAAGGAAGGAAGGAAGGAAGGAAGGAAGGAAGGAAGGAAGGAAGGAAGGAAGGAAGGAGGGACAGAGAAGGAAGAAGGGAGGAAGGAAAGAAGGAGGGAAGGCAGGAAGGAGGGAGGGAGGAAGAAAGGAAGGAGGAACAGAGGAAGGAAAGGAGGGAAGGCAGGAAGGAGGGATGGAGGAAGAAAGGAAGGAGGAACAGAGGAAGGAAGGAAAGAAGGAAGGAAGGGAGGGAGGGAGGAAGAAGGAGGGAAGGAGGGAGGAAGGAGGGAGGGAGGAAGGGAGGAGGCAGGGAGGGAGGAAGGGAGGAGGCAGGGAGGGAGGAAGGAAGGAAGAAGCGAAGGAAGGAAGGAGCGAAGGAAGGAAGGAAGGAAGGAAGGAAGGAAGGAAGGAAGGAAGGAAGGAAGGAAGGAAGGGGAGGGAGTGAGGGAGGGAGTGTTAGAGTTGAAGTTGGCCATTCGAGTCAGCGCTGAGAGTCAGAGACCACCTCCTATAATGCAAGATGCAAAAAGGAGTTCATTCCACTAGTTGAAGTCCAAGTCTCTTCCAACCAAGGGAGTCTTGACAAGGACCTCAAGTTAAATTTTTAAGCAGTTTATATAGATACTTACAGGCTTTAACAACTCAAGCATTTCATTGATTAATACAATAATGCAAACATTTTAGCCACTTGAACAAAAATTACATCATGCTTAGGGTGGATGTCCCAACCGTATTATTGCTGACTTAACTTTGTGTCAGGGGGTCCTTATCTGGTGGAACATTTGGACCCACCTAGTTCCTCTATTTTAGCTGAACTGGAAGGGTCCTGCTCTTTACCGGGTACATTTTGCGGTTTTATTTTTAACCTAACACCCTCTGCCTATGGGGAAGTGATGGAGTGGAGAAATATTTTACAGTGGCTTTACTGGGGGCTTAGGACCACTTTGGTCCTAGGCCCAGGGTGCTTTGGTTTTCACAGGAGAGAAGGAGGAAGGGAGGGAGAGAAGGAAGGAAGGGAGGGAGGAAGGAAAAAGGGAAGGGGGGAGGAAGGATGGAAGGAAGAATGGAAGGGAGGGTGAGAGAAAGAAAGAAAGAAAGAAAGAAAGAAAGAAAGAAAGAAAGAAAGAAAGAAAGAAAGAAAGAAAGAAAGAAAGAAAGAAAGAAAGAAAGAAAGAAAGAAAGAAAGAAAGAAAGAAAGAAAGAAAGAAAGAAAGAAAGAAAGAAAGAAAGAAAAAGAAGAAAGAAAGAAAGAAAGAAAGAAAGAAAGAAAGAAAGAAAAAGAAAGAAAGAGAGAAAAAGAAAGAAAGGAAGAGAGAGAGAAAGAAAAAGAAAGAAAGAAGAATGAAAGAAGGAAGGAAGGAAGGAAGAGAGAAAGAAAGAAAGAAAGAAAGAAAGAAAGAAAGAAAGAAAGAAAGAAAGAAAGAAAGAAAGAAAGAAAGAAAGAAAGAAAGAAAGAAAGAAAGAAAGAAAGAAAGAGAAAGAAAGAAAGAAAGAAAGAAAGAAAGAAAGAAAGAAAGAAAGAAAGAAAGAAAAAGAAAGAAAGAGAGAAAGAAAGAAAAAGAAAGAAAGAAAGAAAGAAAGAAAGAAAGAAAGAAAGAAAGAAAGAAAGAAAGAAAGAAAGAAAGAAAGAAAGGAAGGAAGGAAGGAAGGAAGGAAGGAAGGAAGGAAGGAAGGAGGAAGGAGAAAGAAGAAAAGAAAGGAAGGAAAAAGAAAGGGAGAGAAAAGAGAAAGAAATAAGGAACATAAGGAAGGGGAGAATGAGGAAGGAAGAAAATAGTAGGGAAAGAAAGCCTCAAGGAAGGAAAGTGTAAAGGACAAAGAAACACAGGGCAGAAAGAAAACAGAAAGAAAAGAAGAAAAGAAAAATAGATGGAAAGAAGGATGAAGGAGAGATAGCAAGGAAGGACAAAATAGAAGATGCTCACAGGCAGAGAGAGACTTAAGACTCTCGAGAGTTTGGCTAAAGTGGAAGTTCAGACTGCAGCACGCACCCCGAGGACCCACTCACACAGGCGGGGTTCTTCCACTCTCTGGGGGGGGGGGGCTGATTTGTGTCCTTGCTTTTTCTGAGTCTATGCTTCCTCACAGAATTTCTAATCAAACCAGTTCAGCAGGAAAGGGGCAAAAGGAGGGTCATGTCGCCCCAAATATTTGGGAGAGTAAAATCGTGTGACAATGGTTACAATGGTCATCACAAAAGATTCTACGCAAAATGCATCACATCCTGGTCTAGAAGGTGGAAACTAAACTAGAAATCCAGTTTGTTTTTCTGGTCATGCTAAGAAATGCTAAGAGGTCTACTCCTGGCTCTGCAATCAGAAATCACTCCTGGCTATGCTTGGGGGACCATATGGGATGCTGAGGACTAAACCCCAGTGGCCACATGCAAGGTGAACAGCCTAACCACTGTACTCTTGCTCCAGATACATATCTTACATATCTAAGTGCTTTCTGGCTTAAACACCTGTACTGATTGGTGAAAATGAGACACACATAATTTAAATCGGGTCAGTTGGCTAGAGAGAGTTTCCATACATGAACAATCAGAAAATGGCAAGATCCAACATGCTTTGCATCTCCCATGGGAAACGTTTATTTCCTTCACCCTGCACAAGAAAAGAGGTCTCCTTCACCCAAGTGGGTGCCCCTCAGAATGCTGTGAGAGAGGGTGCTAGCTTTATCATCTGGTGTAGTGCACGTCGTACTCCTTCAAGCAACTGCTTTCCTACATTTATTTTAGTTTATTTATGTTCTTTGTTTGAGATCAAACGTTATATTTTATTGCATTTTTCGGAGATACTCCTGGCTCAGTGCTCTGGGGTTGATCTTGGCAGTGTAGTGTGGATGTGGGGCGCAGTGCTGGAAATAGAAACCAGGTCACCCATAGGCAGGACTATCTCTGCTGGCCATCAATGTTTTATCTATTTTTGAGGCTATACCACCTGGTGTCTTGAGGGGGGGCACACCGGTGACACTCATGGGTTAGTCCTGGCTATGCTATCAGAAATCGCTCCTGGCTTGGGGGAACATATGGGAAGCTGGGGGATCGAACTGCGGTCTATCCTGGGTCAGCTGCGTGCAAGGCAAATGCCTTACCATTGCTCCAGCCACAACTTGTCTTTAGTCCCGCCACAAGTTCTTTGCCCCTTCATTTGTCTAAATGCCATTAGCCATTTGGGTTGCTTCCATATCATGCCTATTTTTCTGATTTTTTATTATTATTTTATTATTATTATTATTATCATCATCATCATCATCATCATCATTCTGGCACACGAACCAGGCAGTATCCCATCTAGCACAAAGGCTCTGTGAGAAGCTTCAAAGAAAGGAATGTTTCTGCATAATGAAAGACTCTGTCCCAGGCTCCATCCTAGGAGCAACATAATGACCAAGAACACCAACTACAGAAGATGAATTAAAACGACATTGTAGAAGCAGAACTGCTAGAACCACAAAGAAAGCCTTCATCATTAGCTCCATTCCTTGAGCTGCACAGTCACCAAGATCTTTAGATACAGAGGTCTGATTTTACCATCCATGATGAAGCAGAAGTCTTCCATACACCACAAAAGCACCGAAGGGAGAGTAAATGATCATGCAAGGAGTCTATAGTTAATCCCATGACAGTATACTTCAGGGGGGAGAAACCCTGTATCCCCTAGGCCAAGGGAATTTCCTCTATAATATCCCCAATAGTTACTGTGCCTATGCAGGGGGGAAAAGAAAAAAAAGCACAAAATAATCATTTTTCCACATATATATTTATTTATTGATTGACTGATTGCTTTTTTTGACGTCCTTATTTTGGTGTAGATTTTGAAGTTGATGTCTCCCTTTTATTTTATATTATTTTATCTTATCTTTCTCTTTCTCTTTGCGCCCGGCATGATTTGATTTCAGAACCGAGACTATTATGTGGTGCTTCTCTTTATTGCTGTAGGGCTCACTGGATATTTAATTTGACATTTGTTTTGTATTGTTATGGTATTTCAATTACCTTTTTCATGTCCTCTCTCAAACTGAGGCTGATAGCCACTAGAAGGACTCTGCCCATTTTCAGCATATTTTTATTATTTTTGTTTTAATTTTTTTGCTTAATCTTTACCCCATTCTATTGCTTTTCTTTCTCTCAAACAAAACCACATAACTCGATTTATCTAGCTCAGCCTCTCAAATAGAAGAAGAAACAAGGGAGGGCACCAGGACCAAACAGATGTATTATCACTGATAGTAAGCTAGACAAAGAGGGGACCACCTACTCTAGCAGCCCGGGGGGTGATGGTGGGGGATATGGGTTGCAGAAAGGGAATGGGGAAGGGAGGAGGACAAATTTGGTGGTGGGTATTCCCCTGATTCAATGTTAATATGCACCTAAAATACTAATGTGAAAGATATGTAAGCCACTATGATCAAAATAAAAATTAAAAAAGAAAAAGAAAAGAAAGGAATGTTTCTGTAGTTAGGAATATGGTAGGCAAAGATTCTGAGCAAACGCAAATCATTCTTTCAGAGTACTGGAGAGATAGCATTAGCAGGCCTGGTACTTGCTTGCATGAGAGATATTATAGCATGTAAGGAGCTTGCCTTACATATGGTCAACCCTGGTTTGATCCCTGGCTTCCCATGTGATCTCTTAATCACATCAGGAGTAATTTTTTTAACTTGATTGATCGATTAATTGATTGATTAGTTTCTGGGCCACACGCAGCTGTGATCAGGTTACTCCTGACTCTGCACTCAGAAATCGCCCCTGGCAGTCTAGGGGGCCTTATGGGAATCCCTCCCGCTGTGCTATCTCTTCGGCCCCAGGAGTAATTCTTGAGTGTAGATCCAGAAATATTTATCACCTGTTATGGCTCCCAAATAAAAGATTCTTTCAGGCAAAACTACCTTTTCTCCAGGGAAGGAAGAGAGTGCTTATATTCCTGTCACTCCACTAGTGAACCCCACCTAAAAATCTGTAATGATTGGCCCCAGTCTAGACTGTTTATTGTCTAGAAATGATTACAGTGGAGAAAAGGCTAAAAACCTGCAATTAGATTGAAGTTGAAATTAGGAGAAGGACCCCTAAATGACCCATTTGAGGAGCTGAACTGATTTGAGTAGGTCATAAATCACAAGTTAAGACAAAAACAGATCAAGAACACAAGTCTGATCAGGTTGCAAGAACTTGAATGCAGAAACAAGAAGTAAATATTTGTGTGGAAATTACAACAAATTGTATTCGTGGCTGATTATACTAATTATTGTTCTATGTTACCAATAATTGTATATATACCCAGAAGCAATGTAGCCTGGAACTAGCATACAAAAGCTCTAGGTGAACTGGTCTTGGCAGGATCCACGCTGAGTCTGCTTGTGTAATTAAATGGGGCTCCCTTCTGTTTCTCTGGTGTTGACTGTTTCTTGCTCAAATTTATGTAACAAAATTAGAGTTGAAGGGGCCAGAATGATAGCACAGTAGGTAGGGACTAGTTTGCACATGGCAGACTCAGGTTTGATCCTCAGCATCCCATATGGTCCCTGAGCCTGGCACTTGTGATCCTTGAGCACAGAGCCAGCTGTAAACCTTGAACACCACTAGGTATGTGTGGCCCAAGAAGCACAAAAGCAAAAAAAAGAATTTCCCCATGGCAGCCACACAGGCCTGGCCCTTGGGAGCCCCTGTTGTAGAAGCTGTTATCTCATAAACATACCAGGGACTTCCAGTAATCTGTAGGTGGCTCAGAGACTGGCACACATCACAAAGAACAAGAACAATCAGTGCTGGCAGGGATGTGGAGAAAAGGGAACTCTTATTCACTGCTGGTGGGAATACTGTCTAGTCTAGCCTTTATGGAAAACAATATGGAGATTCCTTAAAAATCTACAATTGAGCTCCCATATGATCCAGCAATACCCCTTCTAGGGATATACACTAGGGACACAAAAACACAATACAAAAATGCCTTCTGCTCACCTATATTCATTGCAGCAATATTTACAATAACCTGAATCTGTATATGTTGTTACATGCCCTCAACTCAGTGATGCAACATAAAGGCTTCTTCTGCCAACACGCTCCAACAGCAAGTTCTGCCTTGTCTATCCCACCCACTCACTCCTCCAAAAAAAATAGTAACTCGACGTGCCAAAAAAGAATGGAAAGATATATCTTATGAAATATTCCAAAGAAAGTCTTGAAGAAAAATAACTACACCTTGGTGCTGCAGTGACAGCACAGCAAAGAGGGTCCTGCCCTTTCAGGCAGCCAAGTAACCCATATGGTCCCCCAAGCCTGCTGGGAGAGATTACTGAGCAAAGAACCAGGAGTAATCCCTGAGCACCACCAGGTGAGGCAAGAAAGAAAAAGAAAGAAAAAAGAAAGAAAGGAAGGAAGGAAGGAAGAAAGGAAGGAAGGAAGAAAAAGAATGAATAAAAGAAAGAAAGAAACAAAGAAAGAAGGATAAAGAAAGAAAGAAAGAGAGAGAAGAAAGAAGAAAGGAAGAAAGAAAAAGAAGGAAGGAAGGAAGGAAGGAAGGAAGGAAGAAGAAAGGAAGAAAGAAAGAAGGAAGGAAGTAGAAAAAAGAAAAAAGGAAAGAAGACGGAAGGAAGAAGAAAGAAAGAAAGCAAGGAAGGAAGAAGAAAGAGAGAAAGAAAGAAAAAAAGAAAAAAGAAAGAAGAAAGAAAGAAGATAGAAAAAAAGAAGGAAGAAGGAACAAAGAAGCAAGGACGAAGAAATGAAGAAAGAAATAAAGAAAGAAAAAGAAAGAGAGAAAGAAAGAAAGAAAGAAAGAAAGAAAGAAAGAAAGAAAGAAAGAAAGAAAGAAAGAAAGAAAAAGAAAGAAGAAAGTAAGAAAGAAAGAAGAAAGAAAGAAGAAAGAAAAAGAAGGAAGGAAGGAAGAAAGAAGAAAGGAAGGGACAAGAAAGAAAGAAAAAGAAAGAAAGAAGGAAGGAAAGAAGGAAGGATGAAGGAAGGAAGGAAGAAGAAAAGAAGAAAGAAAGAAAAAAGAAAGGAAGGATGGAAGAAAAAGAAAAAGAAAGAAAGAAGAGAAAGAAAGAAAGAAGGAAGGCAGGAAGAAAGAAAGAAAGAAAGAAAGAAAGAAAGAAAGAAAGAAAAAAGGA